>NC_044988.1:72371676-72566142 GCF_008728515.1 Papio anubis
TATGAGACCAGTCTTCCCAAGGGGCTTTACATCAGCTCTGCAAGTCAAGCTTGACTCCTTAAAGAGAAGCATGCCCTTCCAGTCAAAGCCTTGGTAAAACAACTCATTTCTCCAATTGTGTCCTGTTGCAAAAGAAAATGGATTCTTATTGCATTGATGCAAACAACTATATTGCCATCAGTTAAGAATACTCACAGATAGTTTTCAAATTCTAGAGGAACCAGACAGAGAGAAGAAAACATGCTCCAAATTTTGTTCACAGGAGTATAACTTACTCAGTTATTAAAGGCTCTGAAGAGTTCAAAATAAGTTTTCTGGACTCTGAAAAACAAAACAAGGATAAACAATATTTTAAGTAAAAGTCAAAAATGTTGCTTCAGCTTTCTGGGTTCATTCAGCTAGCTCTTGTTTTGCTTGATGTTTATGAACATTTCACCTCTTCATGAGTCCTGCACAGCTTTCCTTTATTCTAATGTCACAATCTCCAAAGTTATCAAAAACATGTATTAGAGTGTACCTGTCAATGTTCTATAGCTTATTATGAACCATCTTTTGAAAAGCATTAAACAGACAATAATTTTCTGTTAATACAAAATTTCCAGGGTAGTTACAGTTAAAAACACAAGTTTGGTTATCTCGTGTTTATAATAACTTAACATAACTTTAATTATGATTGATAGAATATACTTTAGATATTAGAATTTTAGAAATTCCCTATAATTTTGGAACATGTATTAGTATTATTTACCAAGATATAGACTAAAGAAGATTGAGTACCATTTTGGCAATCTCGTATACCTAAACATGTAAAATAATCCTGTTTACCTCTCTTTCTGGATACTCCAGGGGCTCTTCTGAAGCACTTGAAAAGAGAGGTATCAGGAAAAACAATATTGAAACTGAAATTTAATTTTGAAAAGCCTGTTAAATATGTTAGAGGTTTAAAACACTTGATGTTATGAAATAGAATTCCAAATTACCATGTTACTTACTTTGCCAAAATGATGACTCAGAAACTTTAAAAAGCAAAAACCTTTTATGACCCTTTACAAATTTTGCTAAAGATCAGATTAGTGCCTTAAGAGTACCTTGTTGTGCTTTTATTGTAATGCTCAATTTACAGAAAAACCACCTAATACCCTTGTGAATTTAATCAATATGTTCATATACAGAATATAGTCAATATGTTCACACACAGAATTTTTGCCAGATTAATTTTAACAATCTTTCCCCCACTTGTTTGAACTTTTAGCTTTTTATCTTATCTAATTTAAAACAACCCTTTAACCCTAGGCAGGAATTTACATTTATATGCCTTCTTACATTCTTTTACTAAAAATACATTTTACTGTCCTTACACATCTTTCATGTACTCTCAATTACATGTTCTAATGGTAACACCTAGCGATTTTTAACTTAATGTAAAACCTGGTAAGTTGTTTTAATTGTGTTCTAGGTGCAGCCAATGTTTGACTCCTTCCAGTATAATTAAGGGTGTGGTTAGTGCCATATGTTTCCAGGTCTTACCAAGATGAACAGTTCTCAAAACACAAAAAGCAGTTTATAACCTTAAAACGTCTAGCTAACCTAATACCTGACCTGCATAATTTAGCCCACTTATTTATATTTTGATGATACTTGCTTTTTACTAATAATTTTTAAGGCTGTTTTTATTTCTGGAAGATTAAAATCACATGAACTGAAAGGTACCACAGCCTTTATCTTCTTTTTAAAAAATACTTGATCAAATTGTTTATATTCCTTTAGATCAATTAATTAGAACTCTTTTAACGGATATCACACACAACACATAAATAACTATACAGACAGGCAGAAGAAAACCCAGTCCCCACTAGAATTTTCTTTTGCTCATCTCCTATTTGGATTACTAGCCTTTGGTGCTTTTAATTTATCTCTGTGTTTACAATAACTTAACATAACAACTTTATCCCTCATGGGATTCCATGAGGGAAATAGAAGTCTCTCCCCTCTCATGCATTCATTAAAAATGGCAAGCAAAACCAAGAAAAATAATTCAGTCAACTGAGAAGAAACCTTTTTTCAGCAAAACAAGATCCAAGCAAAGAAAAACCAGAAGGAACTCATTCCCTAAGCTAGGATTGAATCACAGGCCACTATTGTAAACTGCCAGAGGCTAGAACAAAATATTGCCACATGGTTATAGGTCTTACTCCCAAAGACTTAAAACAAGATAGTGGCCTGAAGCAAAGTTTGCTATGGACCATACAGAAAGACCCACAAAGCACATTAGATTGGCTACAGTTTAAGATCAGCCTCACAAATCCTTTCTCACAATTAAAACTCTACAGAAAACATAAACAGTGTTCCCCTGCATTCCTGGCCCAGCTAAACATCTTCTAAAAGGAAAAATCTTCTTTCAAAGTTAACTGCTGACAAGGTGGAGAAGATAAAAGGACACCTGGGGGAAGAACCCCTCATTATTCTGCAAATAGTTCCTCCATTAGTTCCATTAGTGAGAGACATTTAATTGCTGTGAGATGGAGCTGGACTTCCTGGCTGGGCAGGGGGAGACTCCAGAGATGGGAGGTGGAGAACACTAGACAGCCACCTGGGGCCCTTGGGCCATGCATCCTAGCCCTGCTAGGGAGGGGTAGGTGGCAGGAAACCACTACTTGCTTGATCCGCCATGTTGAAAAAAAAAGGAAAGGCCAGCAAAAGGCTGGGTTGGACAGAGGCCAACATTTCCAACCCCCAGGAGCAACAGCGAGTGGGGGCACAGTTTCATCCACCCTCAGAAGTTTGAGGGAAAAGGTGCTTAAGAGTGAAAGAAAAAACGATTTTTTGTTTTGCATCTTACTCACCCTTTCTCAAGCCCCACATTGGGTGTCAAAAGTGTTGCAGGACTTTCTTCTTAGCTCAGCTAAAAACTAGGTTCTTGTCACATGAACAGAAAAGATTAGGCTCTCAGACACTTTGAAGGGTGAGGGGCTTATGGAATTTATTGAGGAAAGGAAAAAGGAAAAACAACGCAGCAAACTGAGAGAGGTTCCTGCTAACAGGCCCCCATCTCACAGATTGAATCCCACGTTACTACAGGAGATCAAAAGGGGCCAGGCTCCTCCCTCCTGCAAACAGTGTAAACTTCCTGAGGCCCCATTCTGTCTTTTCAGTACTCAGGCCAGTTGAAGATTCCCCAGGGAGCCCTTTTTACTTGGCTGTCTCAGGTAGACAATACTTTATTCATCTAGTCACTTCTTGATGGAGATCTGGGTAATTTTTAATTTCTAGCTATTTCAAATAAAGCTACTGAAATGTATATAACATTTTTGTATGAATATATGCTTTCATTTATCTTGATCAACTTATCTAGGAGTAGAATGCTTATATCATATGGGAGGTTCATGTTTAGCTTTTTAAAAATAAACTTTTAATTTTAAATCAGTTATAAATTTATGGAATATTTGCAAATTACTGCAGAGATTTTTTACATACCTCATACTCCTGCTGTTAACATCTTATATTAGAATAAAGTACAGTTGCCACATTTATTACACTAATATTGACACGATTAATAACTAAAGAACTAAAGTTATTTCAACCTACTACATGCATGTTCTCATGATAAACAATAAGTAAGTCTAATGCAAGAAGACTTGACAGCACCATTTGCCACACATAGTTGAACCAAAATTCAGCTAATTGACTTTATCCAAAAAAAAAAGTAAATTCATATCTTTAAGATAAGATGTAGTTTTGCAACTTTGAGTGAGGTGAGTGCCTATTGTAAACTCCTAAGCTCCCTCAGAAACTGAGAGATAGGGGCCCTATCTTCCTGATGATTACATTTTAAAAGGTGGTTCCCAGATCCTTGAGAAAGACATTCCTTGGTTGTGAAAATATTACCTCCAAGCAAAGAGAGATCTAGCTGAGGATATTTGCCCAGCACAGGAGCTTAGTGTGGTCTAGCAATGGAAGCCACAGCCTTTGGCAAGAAGCTTATTCAGCTTTTACAAATACTTACATACATTCAAAGAGACAGGAAAAGAACTTAAAATTATAAGTTTACTAGCTTAAATGTTCTAAGAAAAGAGAGGAGGCAAGGAATCTCTTCCCTTAATTTCAATAGGGAGAATTAAACCTCTTTTTTAAAATTTGTATTTGCCCTGATAATCCTCACTGATATTGTGTCCCTGTTTTCTATCAATTTTTGAGATAGACGTGTTGAAATTTCTTACTATAATTATGGACTTTTCTGTTTCTCCTTGTGGTCTATCAGTTTTGCTACAAGTATGTTGAAGTGCTGAGACATAAATGTTTAAGAGTTTTACGAGTTTTTGATAAATTGTCTCATTTTGAATAAGAAATGACCTTGGTAACAGTCTTTCTCTGAAATATACTTTGTATTTTGATAATATGCATATTCTAGCTTTGATTAATACTAGAATAGTATTATTCTAGTATTTTGAAAATAACTAGCTATTTAAAGCAAAATCAACAAGATGGTTTATGTTACAAGATGTTTAAAAAATCTCTTAAAAGATAGAAGTGGAATGCTCTGACTTCCACTGCTAGACCAAACTGAGCTCCTGCTCTGGACAAATATTCTATTAGATCTCTCCCTGCTGGGAGGTAATATTTTCACAACCCAAGAATGTCTTTCTCAAGGATCTGAACAAACTGAAAATGCGTGTCTGTGTGTGTGTGTGT
This sequence comes from Papio anubis, assembly GCF_008728515.1. Lineage (NCBI taxonomy): Eukaryota > Metazoa > Chordata > Mammalia > Primates > Cercopithecidae > Papio > Papio anubis. The sequence goes on from NC_044988.1 coordinate 72,376,366, forward strand.
GTGTGTGTGTGTGTGTATTTGTTTTTTTGAGACAGGGTCTCACTGTGTTGCCCAGGCTAGAGTGCAGTGACATGATCATGGTTCAGTGAATCTTTGACCTCCAGAAAACAGTACATTTTATTTTTATTTTGCCTATACCATCTGTTTCTTCTCATTTAATATAGGTTTCCCGTAGGCACCATTTCCTGGTAGCTTTCACTTTTACCCAACCTGATAATTTGGGAAGGGTTGTGATGTTTAGTCCATTAACCTTTGAGGTCATTATTAATACAGCTGGTTTTAAATTCACTAAATTGCTATTTGTTTTTCTATCTGTCTTGTGTGTTCTTATTTTCTTCTCCTCTTCTGTTTGTCTTTTTAAATTAACTGTATATTGTTCAAATTCTACCTTATCTTCTTTTTTGTCTATTAGCTACTTCTCTCTGTTTTAGTTTTTTATTATTTTGTTTTTTAGAGGGCTTATAGTCTTAAGTTTAGCCTAAAGCTGCTTCTTTATATATTTTAAAGAGTTCTCTGTACATAGTAAACTGCAACCTAACTGAATGTGTAAACAGACTGTAACCTACTCTTGTGCCAATCACTGAGTTTCTGCCAGACAGCCAACTGTTCAAACCTAGATCGAATAAGTCAAACACTGAGATATAACCAGCCCAGCTGTTCTGATACCTAACTTCAATTTTCTTTATGTCACGTCCCTTTGTTTATCTATAAGTCTTCTTCCAACATGTGGCTGTACTAAAGCCCCTGTCTACCTATTCTGGTTCAGGGGGTTCCTGTTCTGTGAATCATTCTTTGCTCAATTAAATTTGATTAAATTTAATTTGTGTAAGTTTCTTTTTAAATCAATAGTAACACCTTTAACTTACATTTGTATATTGCAAGTCATATTTTATGTGTCATATACAAAACTTAAACTCCTACACCTAAACTCATCCCCACTTCTTGTTCTTTGGGCTATTATTTCAATTGTTTATTTATATGTATAATATAAATCACATAATATATTGTCGATTTTGCTTTTAATAGCTAGTTACTTTTAAATGATGTTTTTAAGATAAGAAACAAAATTTTAAAAATAAATTATACAGATAGTTATCATTTTTATTGTTCTTCATTTCATTGTGTAATACCAATATCCCTATGGTAACTTTATTCTTCTTCCTGAAAGACTTCCTTTAACATTTCTAGAGGTGTGGGGCTGCTACTTTTGAAATATTTTAGCCTTTTTAAGTGTAAGGTAGTATTCTCATCAAAATGTAAAACACATTTCAAATACAAACTTAAACATTTCTTTTTTTATTATTGTCACATATTTTGAACTTTGTAAAGTGCAGTTTTATGGTTTTAATCTAATTAGAAAAAAATGATATTATTTATATAAATACTATTTCTGTTTTCTTCTCTCTCCTTTGGAAACTCCAATAGCACCGATATAGGCAATCGGAAATTGTCCTATGACTCACTAATACTAGTTTTTCATTTGTTTATTTTTAAATTTGGATAGTTTTTATTTGTATGTCTTCAAATTAATTGACCTTTTCATTTGCAATATCTAATCTTCTATTAACCTGAAATGTATAATCTTAGACATTGTAGCTTGCATCTGTAGAAGTCTGATTTGGACCTTTTTCTTTCTACCATATCTCCATTTAGTATACAATCCTTTCTCAACCTTTTTGAATGTATAGAATATATTATAAATGTTTTATTCTTTTTGTCTACTAGCTCTATTGTTTCTCTATGATCAAGGTTTCTTAATATTAACAGTTTCTTTTTTAACCTCATATGGGTCATATTTTCTATCTTTGCATTCTGACTTTTTAATGGATGCATTTTATGAATTTTATCTTGTTGAAAGCTGGATGTATTTTATTTTTATATTCTTTACCTATATTTTGCAATACAATTAAGTTTCTTGGAAATCATTATTGAGTTTTGTTTTTAACGTTTCTGTGATGACACCAGTCGTCTTTGGTTTGCTTTTTCTCTCATTACTGAGGCAAAACCATTTGTATTAGTTTCCCTAAAGCCCTATGAGAAACAGTGTGTTTCACTCTTACTGGTGAGTAAAATGTTCTCAACTCTATTTGAGCTCCAGGGATTGTTCTCTTTGTTCATATTAGTTACTTTTTTTCACAACCTCATGTAGTTTTCTTAAAATCCACTAATTCACACCTGGCTGAAAACTCAGAAGAGATACTTGCAAGTCTCTGTGAAATTTTCTCCCTGAGAAACTTTCTAACTGACATGGTTTCACTGCATTCTCAGCTTTGTTACCTTAACTTAGAGAGTTCATTGGATTCTTCCAGGTTTATGTCTCTCTGATGCAGCCTAAAAATCGCTTTCTATTAGTAAGCCTGTACAACACTGGAGATGCAAATTTTTTTATTGTTGTTGCTATTGTTGTTTTTTTCTGATACAGGTACAACTCATTTAATTCTACCCCAACCATCATGGTAGAAGCCAATTTTGTAAGTACTAACAAATTCATTTGCACATTTGTGATTGCCTTTATATGTGTCTGTTCCTTGAATTTTCTTTTGCATGAGTTTTTAACACCTGTGTTTCCCTTATTAATTGTAAAATAACATAGTTGAAATGCGTTCATTTTATATTAGAAAAATGCGTAATTTTATATATTATAAAAAGCATACTTAAAAAGTGTATGTGTAAGAATCCAGTGGGTAGAATTTTCCTAAATATTTTCTAACTGATAGAGATTTTGATATTTTTATTTTTGCTGTTTTAAATTTATCACATTTATTTCACACTCAATTAGTCTGTTCTCACACTACTATAAAGAACTCCCCAAGATTGGGTAATTTGTAAAGGAAAGAGGTTTTATTGACTCACAGTTTTTCATGGCTGGGGAGGCCTCAGGAAACTTACAACCATGGTGGAAGGGGAAGCAATTGTCCTTCTTCACATGGTGGCAGGAGAGAGAAGTGCCCAGCCAAGCAGGAAAAACCCCTAATAAAACCAGCAGATCTCATGAGAACTCATTCACTATCACCAGAATAACATGGGGGTAACTGCCTCATGATTCAATTACCTCCCACCAGCGACTTCTCACATCAAGTGGGGATTATGGGAGCTATAATTCAAGAGAAGATTTGGGTGGGGACACACCCAAACCATATCACAGGCATGTGGCTTATTTATTTTTCTATTTCAAAGCTCTTATTTGGAAAACATTCAAAATATATTTAATAAGAGATGGTTATTTTTTAAGGATCAAGATTAAATTGCTTAATTGGGCTTTATTTCTGAGTAGTCCACTTAGTAGTAGAGCTGACCACCTGTAATATAAGTTGTTAGTTGCAGTAATTTTTAGTATGTATATAATTACATTCTTTAGTACTTAGTGCTCCTGTTATGGGACTTCTTGGATAAAGCCTTCAGTTGCATATTAACATTTTAATTTCAAATTGTTGTTAGTAATAATAGTAACTAGAAATTTAACAGATGTCCGAGTCTGCTAATTTAATGTTTGAAGTGAGTGCTTCTGTAGGTCCTACTGGTATTAATTTATAGGCTTCTGCTATAGTCACTTTTTTTTATGGCCTCATTTAAGATGATATAAAGTCACCAAGGGCATGTATGGCATAAAAACTCATTTCTAAAGTTAAAAATAAGTAGTAAGTACCACCCAGTGAGTTTCTGTGCATATGTGTCTGGGTGTGTGTGTGTTTTTAAGATTTAGTACAGAAAAGTTCCTTTAAATAAGAAGTAATTCTTTAGGTTTTATTTCTAGCAGTAGGTCAGAGAAATCACATGAGAAAAAAATGCTCTTCAGTGTCAACTACTTTCTTTCCATTTTATAGTCATCACATAATTGATTTTAAATAATATAATTCTGAATGTAATTTCACCTCACAATGATAAATTTATTTTATTAACATGTCTACCAGTATGCCTAGCTCCAACTGAAACTCCATGATGGTAGTATTGTTATTTTATTATTAGGTTGGAATCCAATTCAAATAAAGCAGGACTGATCATCTGTGCTCTTAATGTAAACAAAATAATTTGAAACTTGAACTTTACCTAAATTAACAAATGGAAACCATGACACTGAGTTATATTCTAATATTAAGAAATAAGTTGATTTACAGACCCGTGAAATGACAACCAATTACATATAAATGTATTGGTACTTATGTTTACATACTTACATTAAAACAATTTGTTGATTATCTCTTTTGTGTCAGGTAAAATATTGGTAGCTGGAAATAAAAATATAAGTACAATATTTTCATTGCTTTAAATGCTTTTCAGAAATTTTCTATTAAAATAGTCCCATATAATTAGAAAATGAGGGCATGTACTCTCCAGAAGTCTTAGAGAAGGATTCATAATTAAGCACATACTTATGTTAATCAGAAAAAATATGTAGATTAACATTTCTAAAGTGAAGGTGTACATTTCAGGCAGAAGAAACTTTCAGAAGTGGAAAAATTCATCCTGTGATTAAAGAAGAATTCCAGGCCCTGTCTACATAAGTTTTACAGAGAAATAAAGAAGAGCCAATAGGATTTGATGCACCAGAATTAGTTGTACATCAAATAAAGCAAAATTTGTGCTGTGTACAATAGTATTTTGGGTTTTTTCCACTGTTTTGGAGAGTTGAAGGAAATGATTAAATCTGCAGGACTGATTGCAGAGACAAAGCAGAAGCAGGTAGGTAAATCTGGAGACTTTTACAATAATCTTAGTAAAAATTATATTATTACAGATTTACAGAATAAGGTGACTGGAAGGGATCAAAGAACTTTCACAGTTGAAATTTTAAAATAAATTGGGAAGAAGAATTTTCTGAAACTTGGTAATTTATATTAGGTTCGACTTTTCATCTTGTCCTATCAAGCATGACTTTATAAAAAGATACATTTCAAGTTTAGTTATTACATAATATTATGATAATATTTCCTATCTCAATAATTATTTTTAATTTTCAAAATTTGAATTTTAAAGATTTAAAATACTTTTAATAGCTAAATATTTCAATTGTCTCTCTAAATTCCCATCTAGCTGGGAATTCAGAAAATTAGAAACTAAATTTCCCAGATTCCCTTGCAAATAATACTCTAGATTTTTTTTTTACATGGATCAACTCTTTTGAGATTTAGAAAGAAATTAGGTAAAGGCAATCTCCCTATATTTTGGCTATTATCATTGATTACAAAGGCTGTGGTAATGTGCTCTAGTGTTTCTCAGTGGCTAGAAATGGTAATAACATATTTGTATGTCAGAAGAGATCCAATGGTGGCTACAGAATTAGCAGTGTCCCTAAGTTTTAGATTTTGTTCTGGGAGTCATATGAAAAACCTAGAGTTTAACTTGTTTTCATAATTATTTCATTGATTTTTAAATAATTCTTTGTATTTTTTAAAATACATTTTTGTTTATAATATTTATAATGGCATCTGTTTCTTGCAATAAACAATTAGATTTGTGTTAGCAAAGAAGATAACAAAAAGTTTTAACTCAACATTCTTGTAAAGTTCACAGCAGTCTTCACCTCAAAACTAGTTTGATGTGGAAATTTTAAAACATTTCATCGGTATATAAATAACATTGTCACATTCACTATATTACCATACATAGTATATATTAGTATACTGTATATTCACAAGATTGTACAAATCATCACCAGAATATAAAATATTCAAGAATGTTTTCATAATTTCATAAGAAATTCTGTACTGATAAGCAAAATTGTTAATTTCCCCCTTTCCTCATCCCCTGGCAACAACTAATGTACTTTCTGCCTGTGTGAATTTACCTATTCTGAAGATCTCCTATAAATTGAATCAAACTATATGTGGCCTTTTGTGTCTGTCTTTTTTTCCTGTTTAGCATATATCAGTATTTTACTGCTTTTTATGTCTAAAATATTATGAATATACAATATTCTACTTGTCTATTCATCAGATGATAAATATTTTGGTTATTTTCACGTTTATGTTATAGATAATGCTGCAATGAACATGCTTTCTGAGGACATATGTTTTCAGTTATCTGAATATATACCTACATGTGAATCACTGGATTATATGATACCTTTAACTTTAAAGAGCTGCCAAACCATTTTCCACAGTAGATGTACCTTTTTAAATTTCCACATCAATTTCTTTGCATTCTTATGAACGCTTGTTATTATTGACCTGTATATGGAAACGTTGAAGTAGACATGAAATTTACAACAGAATGTTTGATATAGATAGGTGGATATCTGATTAAAAATTAAGGCTGATGAATGAAAGGTAATGAAATAGAAAAGAAGTCAAAGGTTTAAATTTAAAATTGTGCTCAAAGTTTATTAGTTTAATTTCCAAGAGATTAAGAATGTGTGCTTAAATGTAATAATGCCTAAGCAGACCTTTATGTGTATCCATATACTTCAAGCCAAATTGATTTTTGGTAGATTTGTCTCTTTATAAAATACGCAGAAATAGGAAGAAAACCACTGAAAATTGTGGACTCCTAGTAATAATCAATTACACAATTAGCATTATATTATGTTTGTCTGTCAGTTTGGCGAGCATATTTTTCACCACCAAAGATAATATTAAAAAACATATTTATTTATAATTAGAAATTATAAAATCTGTCAGATGATCTAGAATATATTTACATAAGATATGAAGATTTTCTTTCAACAATAATAACATAGGAGGAAAATATCAGTTATACATTTCCATATTTATTAAATATCTCCCTATTACAAAAATTTCAATTTCTGCTTTAAAAATATTTTTTAAATTTCTCATAATAGCATAACCCAGAGGCAAACATTGTCATTATTTTAATTAATATTTCTAAGAACATGGACTTTGGAATCCAAGAGAGTTAACTCCTGGCTTTGGCCCTTTAAAGCTATGGTAAATGTTTCAGGTGATGGATACCCCAGTTACTTTGATTTGATCATTACACGTGATATACACATATCAAAATATCACATGTACACTTTGTGTGCAACTACTATGTATTCTTAAAAAGTAAACATTTAAAAAGTTATGATTTGTGACTGTTAATTTACATTATTGTGATTTAATATCCAATTGGTAAATAGAAGATTTTATTTATACATTAACAGGATTATATGGAAAAAATGGAATATTAGTTATAAGGGGCTTTAAAACAATAAATTTCAAATATCAGTTTCCCAATGTATCATGGCAATTCTTATTGACTACACAGTAATCTAGATTTTTTTTCTTTTTAGTTATGTCATGTTATATATCACGTTACAACAAAGTTGTTCTTTACTTAATATTTTATCAAACATATTGTCTCAGAAAATTAAAAACTTAAACATTATTTGGTTGTCTGGCTAATATTCTATATTTAGAAAATAATTTGCTTAAGTATATAAACGGCTGTTTAAAATATATGTATGTGCTTTCAATTTACAGCTTATAATGTTATTTCATAGTAAATATTTCTCAATTATTTTTCTTCCTATTTCTGTTTATTTTATAAAGAGGCGAATTCACCAAAACTCGATTTGGCTTGAAGTATATGGATACACATAAAGCTCTGCATATGTATTACTATATTTAAACATACATTCTTAATCTCTTGAAAATTAAACTAATAAACTTTATTTTAGCATAATTTTAAATTTACAAAAAAAACAAGAGCAGATAGTACAGAAATTGCCATATAACCTCCCTATCTCGTACACATTTCTCCTATTACTAACATCTTTCACTGGTGTGGTGCCTTTGATACAATTAAAATACCAATATTTACATATCATTAGTAACTACAGTTTATAATTTATATTAAGTTCTACTCTTTCTCTTGTACATTCCATGTGTTTTGACAAATGAAAAATGTCATTTATTATTATTATGGTATCATGCAGAACAGTTCCAGTGCCATAAAAATCACTTGTGCTTCATCTATGTATTCCTCTCTCCAGCCACTGTGCCCCCTAACACACATGCATACCAAACCCAAGCAACCATTGATCTTTTTACTCTATTGTTCTCCCTTTTCCAGAATGTCATATCTTTCATAGAGGAGTCATATGGGATTATATAGTATGTAGCCATTTCAGACTGGCTTCTTGGTCTTAGAAATATGCATTTAAGGTCCCTTTATATTTTTTGTTGCTTGACAGTACATTTTGTTGCTTGATACAAATTTATGGAGGTACTAAAGGTAAAACCCTTGAAAATCTGAGGGCTTCCCTAGGAAGATTTTTCTTTTTTGGCTGGGGACCGACACCTGTAATCCCAGCACTTAGGGAGCCTGAGAATGGAGGATCACTTGAACCCAGGAATTCAAGACCAGCCTGGGCAAAAGGGCAAGACCATGTCTCTACAAAAAAAATTAAAATATTAGCTGGGCACTGTGGTGCATGCCTATACCCAGCTACTTGGGAGGCTGAAGTGGGAGGATAATAGGAACAGGAGGTCAGGGCTGCAGTGAGCCTTGGTCATGCCTTGGTCTTGCTCTTTCGCCTGTGCCACCCAGTCTTGGGTTAAGGAGCAACACCTTGTGCCAATTTAAAAAAGAAAGAAACTTTAAATAACTATATTTGAATCATTTGCATAGTCATGAGTCTTTTAACAGTCTATTTTTAACACTTTAACATTTTTATTATTGCTTTGTACAATTAGAATCAGAATAAGAAAAAAAAAAAAACTCAAAAAGCAACAAAAAAATCTACATAGATAGCTTGGGTTGTATACACATGGAAGGATGTATTTTCCAGCCTCACTCTGCCTTGAGATAGTGAAACTGTATTTTAAAAATATTCATATAAATTAATCAGTGCATAGCTTTCCTTCATACATTTTAGTATAAATTTTACAACTAATTGATGAATATTATCTAATTATGCTTTTGTATTAAATAAATTAAATCAGCCAGAGTAAAATATCAAGGTAATTCATTAAAGCATAAGTACAAACTGTAACATTAATAATAATGGTACTAAAATAATAAAAATAGTGCTAATAACATTTTTTTAAGAATTTGTTACAAGATATTTCTAGTTTATGCACATTGCTTCGAGTACTGAAGATCATAATGAACTAGCTTTTATTACCTCTATTTTATATGGAAAGAAAATGATATATAGAGAGATTAAACACAATAACTTGTTCACACAAGTAGTAAATTGCAGAGGTAGGATTTGAAACAATGACTGATTCCAAAGACTGTTGTGCTATATTGCCTTGTGTATGTTTGCAATTTCCCCTGTGGCACTTCTCTAAAAAACTTCTTAAATCACTCTTTTGAGAACAGGTGGAAAGTCAACTGAAAGTTTTTCACAACTTGTAAATTAAAGGTCATAATATTAAATTATACATATTTTAAATGAACAAAATGAATGTAGGATGTTACCCAGTAGCTACTAAATATTGCCAACATTCTCTAAAATGGAACTTAAAAGAGAAATGTGATTCAAGCAGGTTAACGCTGATCCCAAGTTATTTTAAATCTTTGGCTTTTCAAAATATACTTATTTATAAAGTTACAGTGGGTGTGCACCTATAACTGAAGGGGTCCGATATTGCACAACTGAAATTTCATTTATTAATACAAGTTTAGCATCCCAAATTCGAAAATCTGAAATACAAAACGCTCCCAAATCTGAAACGTTTTGAATCCCAACATGACGCTCAAAGGAAATTTCAGATTTCACATTTTCAGATTTGGGATGCTCAACTGGGATATAATGCAAATATTCCAAAATTTGAAAAAAAATCTGAAATCTGAAACACACTTTGAATCTCAAGCATTTTGGATAAGGGATACTCACTCTGCATGTAGGCCACTTATTCCATTTGCCTAGACATGAAAGCCTTTATTGCTTCTCTGAAAACAAAGAGAAAGACTACATCCATCTTAGAAAAAGTGGCTACCTTGGCCGGGCGCGGTGGCTCACACCTGTAATCCCAGCACTTTGGGAGGCCGAGGAGGGCGGAACACGAGGTCAGGAGATCCAGACCATGCTGGCTAACACGGTGAAACCCCGTTTCTACTAAAAATACAAAAAATTAGCCGGGCGAGATGGTGGGTGCCTGTAGTCCCAACGACTCTGGAGTCTGAAGCAGGAGAATGGCGTGAACCCAGGAGGTGGGGTTTGCAGTGAGCAGAGATCATACCGCTGCACTCCAGCCTGGACGACAGAGGGAGACTCCATAAAAAAAATAAAGAAGAAGAAAAAATGGCTACCTTTTATGAATTAGCTGTGGATTTCTGCAACATGAAAGGTTATCTATTATGTACCTATAAATAATTCAAATCCCACTTTAAAAAGGTGAAAAATAATCATTGCAATTGGTTTTTATTTGTAGTATAGCAAACTGGAATCTGGGGAGCATTTAAAAATATCCTGGAGAAATATTAGAAATAATATTAAAAATTAAAATAAATGTTTATCTAAGAGTTTTAAATTCTCAACTGTCAAATAAGTAATCAATTCCTGTGACTGATAAATAAGAAACAGCTGCATAAGCAGATAATATGAGTGTGAATGTCAAAAGAAGCATCACAAATATATAAATGTGATTACCTTTACAATGAGTTACAACGATGTAGGGAATATATGGTAAGGAGTAGTTGTATTTAATAAACACCATGGTTCTACTTGGTTTTGTATTTTAAAAGTGGTCTTTGATAAGTTTGTAAACATAATTTTACAGATTTTAAACGGATTTTTAAAGATAATTTAAATAGCATGTAGATTACATTCATCTATCTCCTGCAGGCTCTGAGATGTAATCGTGGCTATGATTAAGACATTCTTTCAGTGATTATGCTAAGGTCTTTGGTTACAGACAATTAAGAGCATGGGCTTTGGTATTTCATAGACCATGATTTCAGTCCTAAGACATAATTCTTAATTGTTAAGACCTTAGTCAAGTTAATTAACTTCTTTCAACTAAAGTATGTCTTTCCTTTACAAATAGAGATAATAGTGTCTTTCTTGTGGGGCATGGTAGGTATTAAAGGGAATAAAATAATTCATGCTATACAAATGTGGTGATGGTGGTGGTTATGAGCTACCTGAGCATAGAGACGTTGTCTATTGGGCATTGTGTACTTAGTTCCTAGAATAGCACTTAACACATAGTGTTAATACATTTTAAATCAGCTTTTCTAAATGCATGAATAAATACTGTTATTGTAATTAGTATCACACAGTCCAAGGAAATACTTTGATACAGGGAGTGGATAACACTTTCAAATCTACTCACCTAAGAAAAATCCTGAAATTGTTTTTTTCTTGGATCAAGAAACACGAGAGTCAGAGATGATTTCTACAGAATATAGAATATAGTTGAGCAATAGTGAGTAGGAAATGAGTGAGAAATTTTACAAAATAAAATCTCAGTGTGAAAGTACATTTCAAGCGATTTGACCAAAAAAGATGGATATAAAACTAGCTAAATAAGATATATACCATTTTGTTATGATTTTTTTTTCCAAAATTTAGATTGTGAGGAACTAGCAAAGAAATAGATATTATGAGGCGGGGTGCGGTGGCTTACGCCTGTAATCCCATCACTTTGGGACGCCAAGGCCGGCGGATCATGAAGTCAGGAGAGTGAGACCACCCTGGCTAACACAGTGAAACCCTGTCTCTACTAAAAATACAAAAAATTAGCCAGGTGTGGTGGTGGGCGCCTGTGGTCCCAGCTACTGGGGAGGCTGAGGCAGGAGAATGGCATGAACCCAGGAGGCGAATCTTGCAGTGAGACGAGATCGCGCTGCTGTACTCCAGCCTGGGCGACAGAGCAAGACTTCCTCTCAAAAAAAAAAAAAAAAAAAAAAAAAGAGTAAATAAAGTCTGTAATGAGATGAAAGCAGGAGAAGATGCAGTTCGAGAATTAGATTATAACAAAAGGTGCACTATTTTTCTGGGTCATAGGAAAGAAATAACCAATTTTGAAAATTCAAGTATATTTGTATATTCAAAGGTGAACAGGAAAGGGTTAACTTGGCAGGCTGGGGTTGCTCAAACCTTGCACATTCAAAACCAGAACTAGACTTTGTCTGGCTCCTAGAAGATACCCTCTGAAACCTCAGAATATTCTGCTTGATAGGAGTGTGTTTTTATGCTTGAGCCTTTGAAAAAGCTTTACCAGTTTGACCGATTAAGTTAATTCTGTTAACGGAATTTGTGGTAAAAGGCCTATTTTTGCTGAGGTTGAAGGTGGGGTTAGAGAAGGGATGCAGCTGGAACCTGAGAGGCTGAGGTTGGTAAAATGGGCACCAGGCACCAGCAGTACTGCATAGATGATAGGTTTCATCTGGTGTTGACCCATCTGTTATAATCTGTTCTAAGATTGCAAAATAAAGTTGTGATACACATCTGCCCCTTAGGTAGGTGTATGCCATACTACTTTAAGACTAGATCTTAAATCCTGCTGGATCAGCCAAATCCTATATTCATCACTCAAAAACCATTCCTAAGCATATACATAATTGATGATACATTGGTGATATAATCACTTTACAAGAAAAACAGCACTTCAATGATTTTAAAACAGAATATTGTATTGCTCAGTATGATATTAGCTATAGGTTTGTCATATGTGGCTTTTATTATATTGTGTAAGTTCCTTATTTATTTATTTATTTATTTATTTATTTATTTATTTTGAGATGGAGTCTCGCTCTGTCACCAGGCTGGAGCGCAGTGGCGCAATCTCGTCTCACTGCAACATTTGCCACCCAGGTTCAAGTGATTCTCCTGCCTCGGCCTCTTGAGTAGTTGGGATTACAGGCACACACCACCATGCCCAGCTAATATTTGTATTTTTAGTACAGGTGGGGTTTCACAACGTTGTTTAGGCTGGTTTCGAACTTCTGACCTCATTATCTGCCCACCTCGGCTCTTGAAGTGCTGGGATTATAGGCATGAGCCACCGCACCTGGCCTGTAAGTTCCTTTTATACCTAATTTGTCTAGGGTTTTGATCGCAAAGTGATGATAAATTTTATTGAATGGTTTTTCTTTGTCTATTGAGATGATCATAAGATTTTTGTCCTGCATTTTGTTAATGTGATGCATCATGTTTATTGATTTGCATATATTGAACCATCCTTGCATCACTGTGATGAATCCCACTTGATCATTGTGAATGAGAAAATTATCATCTGATACACTATTGAATTCAGCTTGGTAGTATTTTGTTGAGGAGTTTTACATCTATGTTTATCATAGGTGTTGTGTCTTATGGTTTAAGATTTTTGGTCAGTTTTTGTAAGGTTTTGGTAGCAGGGTAATACTGGCCTTACAGAATGAATTTAGACAAATTCTCTTCATTTGAATATTTTGGAATAGTTTGAGAAGACTTTGTATTAATTATTTAAATATTTGATAGATTTCAGTGGTGAATCCATCTGATTCTAGGCTTTTCTTTGAAGAGAGGGTTTGTTACTAATTAAATTTCATTATTCATTATTAGTCTGCTCAGGTTTTTCATTTCCTTATATTTCAATCTTGCTAAGTTGCATGTGTCCAGAAATTTACCAATTTCTTCTAGGTTTTCCAATTTGAGTGTATATAATTGTTCATAATAATCTTTAATGATGGTTTGTATATCTGTAGCATCAGTTATAATGTCTTCTTTTTAATCTCTAATTTAATTTATTTGTCATCTCTCTTTGGCTTAGTTACTCTAGCTAAAAGTTTGTCAATTTTGTTCATATTTTCAAAAAAATTTGTTTCATTGATTATTTTTAGTTTCTATTTGATTTATTTCTGCTGCAATCTTTATTATTTCTTTTCTACTAACTTTGGGTTGAATTCATTCTTATTTTTCTAGTTGCTTATGCTAGGTTGCCTATTTGAGATATTTCTGCTTTTTTCATGTAGGCGTTTATTACTATAAGTTGTTCTTTTAAATATATTTTTGCTGTATCACATACATTTGTGTATTTTGTAGTTTTATTTCTATTTTCTCATAATTTTGTAAAATGTATTTATTGACCTATTTGTTGTTCAAAAACTTGTTATTTAATTTCTATGTATTTGTACAGTTTCCAATATTTCTTCTGTTAATGATTTTTAGTTGTTATTCCATTGTGGTTAGAAAAGATACTTCATATGATTTTGACTTTTTAAATTTGCTGAGACTTATTTTGTGGCTTAATATATGATCTGTCATGCAGAATGACCCACATATTGTTGAGAAGAATGTGTATTCTATAGCTGTTTGATGAAATGTTCTGAAAATGTCTGTTAGTTACATTTAGTCTACAATGTGGCTTAACTCTGATGTTTCTCTGTTGATTTTCTGTCTCAATGGTCTGTTCATTGCTGACTGAATTGTCAAAATCTACTATTATTGTAGTGCATTCAATCTCTTCCTTTGTGTGTGTGTGTGTGTGTGTGTGTATAGTGTGTGTATCTATCTATCTATCTATCTATCTATCTATCTATCTATCTATCTATCTATCTATATAGTGTGTGTGTATATATATATTTGCTTTATAAGTTTAGTTGTTCCTATGTTGAGTGCATAGATATTTACAATTGTTACATCATCTGGCTGTATTGGCATTTTTATCACTATATAATGGCCTAATTTGTTCTTTTTACAGTTTTTGGCTCAATGTTTATTCTATCTCGTATAAGTATAGCTACTGCTGCTCTTTTTTGGTTTCCATTTGCATGGAATATCTTTTCCCATCCCTTCTTTATCAGTCTATGTGTATCCTTACATTAAAATGAATCTATTGTAGCTAGGATTTAGTGGAGTCATGTTGTTGTGTTTTTTTAATTCTTTAAGCCACTCTATGTCTTTTAATTGCATGGCTTATTCAATTTATATTCAAGGTAATTATTTTATAGACAAGGGCTTAACTACTACCATTTGGTTATTTGTTGTCTAGTTTTATAAATGCTTTTCTCCTTTCATTTTCTTTTTCTGTCTTCCTAGGTAGTTATGTGATTTTCTCTAGTAATATATTTTTTCAATTTTTCTTTTTAGTATATCATTTATAGTTTTTTGCTTTGGAGTTAATATGAGGCCTTTAATATCACACTTTACATTTTTTACATTGTCTTTCTGATATGGTTTGGCTGTGTCCCCACCCAAATCTCAACTGGAATTTTGTCTCCCAGAATTCCCATGTGTTGTGGGAGGGACCCAGGGGGAGGTAATGGAATCATGGGGGCCGGTTTTTCCCATGCCATTCTTGTGATGGTAAATAAGCCTCATGAAATCTGATGGGTTTATCTGGAGTTTCCACTTTTGTTTCTTCCTCATTTTCTTTTGCTGCTGCCATGTAAGAAGTGCCTTTCAACACCTGCCATGATTCTGAGGTCTCCCCAGCCATGTGGAACTGAAATTCCAATTAAAACTCTTTTTATTCCCAGTCTCAGGTATGTCTTTATCAGCAGTGTGAAAACAGACTAATGCAGTAAATTGATACTGAGAGTGGGTATTGCTGAAAAGATACTCAAAATATAGAAGCAACTTTGGAATTGGGTAACAGGCAGAGATTGGAACAGTTTGGAGGGCTCAGAAGGAGATAGGAAAATGTGGGAAACTATGAAACTTCATAGAGACTTGTTGAATGGCTTTGACAAAAATGCTGATACTGATATGAACAATAAGGTCCAGGCTGAAGTGGTCTCAGATGGAGATAAGAAATTTGTTGGAAACTGGAGCAAAGCTGACTTTTGTTATGTTTTAGCAAAAAGACTGGTGGCATTTTGCTCCTTCCCTAGATATTTGAGGAACGTTGAAGTTGAAAGAGCTGATTTAAGGTATCTGGCAGAAGAAATTTCTAAGCAGCAAAGCATTCTAAAGGTGACTTGGGTACTGTTAAAAGCATTCCATTTTAAAAGGGAAACAACACAAAAGTTCAAAAAATTTGCAACCTCATGATACAGTAGGAGAAAAAAACATTTTTTGAAGAGAAATTCAATCCAGCTGGAGAAATTTGCATAAGTAGCAAGGGGCCCAATGTTTAATCCCCAAGACCATGGGGAAAGGGTCTTCAGGCCATATCAGAGACCTTCATGGCAGCCTCTTCCATCACAGGCCTGGAGGCCCAGGAGGAAAAAGTGGTTCCATGGGCCAGGCCCAGGGACTCTGTGCTGTGTGCAACCTAGGGAATTGGTACCCTGTGTCCCAGCTGCTCCAGCCATGGCTGAAAGAGGCCAATGTAGAGCTTGGGCTCTGGCTTCAGATGGTGGAAACCCCAAGCATTGGCAGCTTCCACATGGTGTTGAGCCTGCAGGTACACAGAAGTCAGGAATTTAGGTTGGGCAACCTTCACCTAGATTTCAGAAGATGTATGGAAATGCCTAGATGCCCAGGCAGTTTGCTGCAGGGGTAGGGCCCTCATGGAGAACCTCTGCTAGGGCAGTGCAGAAGGAAAATATGATGTTGGAGCCCCTACCCAGAGTCCCTACTGGGGAACTGCCTAGTGGAGCTATGATAAAGGGGCCACCATCCTCCAGACCCTAAAACGGTGGATCCACTGACAGCTTGCACTGTGCGCCTGAAAAAGCTGCAGATACTCAATGCCAGCCCATGAAAGCAGCTGAGAAGGAGGCTGTACCCTGCAAAGCCACAGAGATATAGCTGCTCAAGACCATGGGCGCCCACCCCTTGCATCAGCATGACCTAGATGCGAGAAATGGAGTCAAAGGAGACCATTTTGGAGCTTTAAAATTTGACTACACCAATGGATTTCAGACTTGCATGAGCCCTGTAACCCCTTTGTTTTGCCCAATTTCTCCCATTTGGAATAGTTGTATTTACCCAATATCTGTAACCCCATTGTATCTAGGAAGTAACTAGCT
Organism: Papio anubis; assembly: GCF_008728515.1. Classification (NCBI taxonomy): domain Eukaryota; kingdom Metazoa; phylum Chordata; class Mammalia; order Primates; family Cercopithecidae; genus Papio; species Papio anubis. Next base: position 72,393,157 of record NC_044988.1, read on the forward strand.
TGCTTTTGATTTTACAGGCTTATAGGCGGAAAGGATTTGACTTGTCTCAGATGAGACTTTGGACTGCAGGCGTTTGGATTAATGATGAAATGAGTTAAGACTGTGGGGAACTGTTGGGATGGTAAGATTGGTTTTGAAATTTGAGAACATGAGATGTGGAGGGGCCAGGCGTGGAATGATATGGTTTGGCTCTGTCCCCACGCAAATCTCAACTTGAATTGTATCTCCCAGAATGCCCCTGTATTGTGAGAGGGACACGGGGAGGTAATTGAATCGTGAAAGTCAGTTTTTCTCGTGCTATTCTTGTGAAAATGAATAAGTCTCATGAGATCTGATGGGTTTATCAGCGGTTTCCATTTTTACTTCTCCCTTTTTCTTTTGCCACACCATGTAAGAAGTGCATTTGGCCTCTCACCATAATTCTGAGGCCTCCCTAGCCACGTGGAACTGTAAGTCCAATTAAGCCTCTTTTTCTTCCCAGTCTCAGGTATGTCTTTATCAGTAGCAGGGAAACAGACCAATACATCATTTCTGAATAAGTAGTATAGTTGTTATTATTAATAATTTGTCTTTTAGTGTTTATACTAAAGATATTTGTAGTTTAGTACCATGATCACTGTACTAAAATAACAAAATGTTAGTGGCTTTTTCTTTCAATTGGAAGAACTCTCATTAGCATTTTCTTGTAGGATGTTCTTCCAGCAATGGATTCCCTCAGTTTTTGTTTGAGAAAGTCTTCATTTCTCTTTTATTTCTGAAAGATAGCTTTGTTCTGTACAGTATTATTGGTTGGCAGGCTTTTGTTTTTTTTCAGCACTCTGAATATATCATCTGACTCACTCCTGGCCTGCAAGGTTTCTGCTGCTAACTTTGCTGCCAGACATATTGAATCTCCTTTATATGTTGTTTCTTTTTTCTTGCTGCTTTCAACATCTTCTCTTTGTCTTTACTGGGATATTCTCATTTGAGTTGAATCTGATTGTGGACTGTTGACTTTCCTATACTGAATATTTATATATTTAAGTAGGTTTGGAAAATGATTCTGTTTTTATTTCTTCAAATACTCTTTCAATCTCTTCCTCTTTCTTAATTTCCACTTTAACTCCTATAAGTTAAATAATTTCTTTTTTGATATTGTCACATAAATTCCATATGCTTTCTTAATTACTTTTCATTGTTTTTACTTTATTCTTCTTTGATTGTATAATTTCAAATAGCTCATCTTTGAGCTCACTGATTTTTTTTCTTCTGTTTGGTTAATTATGTAGCTGAACGTTTCTATTGCATCTTTCCTTTTATTCATTATAGTTTTCACCTCCAGGATTTCTGTGTTCCCTCTGTTAAACTTCTCTTGTAAATTTTTCAATTGATTCTTTGCATTTTTAAAAATTCATTGAGATTCTTGAAAATAGCTATTTTAAACTATTTGTCTGAGAGATAAAATATCTCCATCATGTTAGGGTTGGTGTCTAGTGCCTCATTTTGTGCTTGGTGAGGTCATATTTCTCTGAATGTTCTTAATATTTTTGGACAAGTGACAATCCCCAGGCCTTGAGGGATAAGGTATATATTCCCATTTTCAAAGACTGGCTTTATTTGTGCCTGCTCTTCAGAGAGCCTTTCAGAGATTCTAAGCAGATTAATATTGTGTTCCCTAAGCCTGTAACCACTGCAGTCATCTAAGCACAAGAGGGAGCTCTAAAATAAGGCTTGCCACAAATTACATAAGTCTCAAAAGCTGACAAAACTTTCAGGATGAGATCTTCCTGGGGAAGACCCAGAGAGTGTTCTGGGGCTGTATAAGAAACATGGCTAGACATTTGAGCCCAGAAGACTGTCCTGGTGTCATACAAATATGCTTCTGAGCAGGTTTCTGCACAAGTGGAATAGGTTCTAGACAGCAGCAAGATGAGCTGGGGTTGAGACAGCGCCCCCCTCCTCTCCCTGTCACCCAACCCAGTATGTGCTGTGGGATGAAAGCTGGAAAATTCATTTCATTGGCTAAGATGACTCTGTATCTCCCAGTAGGTTCCTGCACAGTTGGGATAGTTACTCAAGGGTAGCAGGAAGGGCTGAAACTGAGATGAGTCCCCTAAGGATCTGTTGTGGGATGAAGGGGGGTGAACCTGTCTCATTGAAAAAGAGGGGTATCTCTTAGCAGGTCCCAGCACAGATGGGATAGTTTCCCAAATGCAGTGGAAGAGACTGGAGCTAAAACCAGGCCCCTCAGAATTTGCTGTAGGATGGACACAGAAGAGCTTGTCTTCTTGGCTCAGAGGTATATGCATCTCCCAGCAGGTTCCTGCATAGACAGTATAGTTCACCAACTGCTGTGGGAGAGGTATGAGCTAAGATGAGAACTCCTTGGAATCTACTGTAAGACAGAAACTGGATAGTCTGTCTCACTGTCTCAGAGGGGCACATGTCTCCTATCAGTTTTCTTCATAGAATAAATACTTCCCCAACTTTTAACTAAAAGAGAACAGTCTAGACATGAGTCTGGGCCCCTTTGGTATCTGCTGTGGGAGCTAGTCTCATTGGCTGAGATGGACATGTGTTTCTCAGGTTTCTGCACAGACAGGATAGGTCCATGACTGCAGCAGGAGAGGCCAGGGTTGAGGCTGGCACTCCTTGGGATCTGATGTCGGCTGGAGGCTGGAAGGCTTTCAAGGAGGTTCAGAGTCACAGGTTGTGAAATATGGGTAAGTCTGCCTCTGACTCCTTGTGCCAGATGTATTGAGCTGAGACCTCAGCAGAGGGGAGCTGGAAGTAACACAGGGCAACTTTCAGGTTTATTGCTAAAACCAGTGCTACCAGGCTAAGGAGCCTTTGCACTGAGGCATTAATGAGTGCAACTCGTCCTGGTCCCTTTGGTAGATAGTTTTGCTTCCAGAGTCAAAGACAAATGCTGCTATAGCCAAGTCTTTTGGGGAAAGGGGGCATTTCCAAGCTTGAATCCAATGGCGCAATCAGCAGATCTCCCACCTGGGTATTTGCACTCTCAAAACAAGTCTCCTTGGTCTTGGGTTCCACCAGGGTTTCACAACCTCCAGCCTGAATTCCAACGCTCCCACAGAGAGACTTTGGTTTGTGGATGGGTGTAAAATTCTAGATATAAGTGAGTTACCTCTGATTCTTCTGTCTTGCTGCAGATATTCAATTTCTTATATCTTGTTGTTCTATGATTCTCATTAAGAACCTTCCAATTTGTGATTTAGGGTACCTGCTCAATCTCCAGCTAACACTCATATCCCCATAAGTAAGTAAGTGAAAAATGAAAGGGAAAGGAAGAGAGCAACATGATTTACTTTAATGAAACTTTCTTTATGCTACATACAACACTTCCCCCCACTTTTTTTTAAATAACCACAATTAAGAAAGCTAGGATATAAAATTGTTATTCTAGTTAACCTTGATGCCTTGGTAAAGGGAATAATATAACTACAGAAGAAAAGCATAATTGAAATTACAGAACTGACAGACTCTCACAAGAGTTATATTTTCTTTGCTTAATGTAAGGTAGGTAGAAGTATCAGGGCTAGCTGATATTTACTGAGCTATTACAAGGAAAACACTCCTTGTCAGCTTTACTGGGCTCTGCCATGTAGGTTTACCACAGTCTAATGAAAAAGAGTCCTAGATAAGTTAAATAATTTTCTTAAATTCACATGGAAAGGAAATGCAGGTCAAGGAAAAAAAATCCAGCTAAGTATAATCTCCAATGCATGTATTTTTTCACTGAAATAGTAGTTTTTAAACATTTACAGCTTTTCAAGTTGAGAATCTGTCAAAACCTATAGTCCACAGAAATATATTCATGTACAGATAATATTTCCTAGGTTTTCTTCTAGGATTTTTAGAGTTTAAGATCTTCCATTAAATCTTTAATTCACCTTGAGTTAATTTTTATATATGTTGATAGATAGAGGTTCAGTTACATTCTTTTGCATATGAAAACCCATTAATTTAATAGGGAGTACTTTCTCCATTGTTTATTTTTGTCAATTTTATCAAAGATCAGATAGTTGTAGGTGAGCATCTCTCCTTGTAGAGATCTTTTGTCTCTTTGGTTAGACGTATTCCTAGGTATTTTATTCCTTTTGTGGCTATTGTAAGTGAGACTGCATTCTTCATTTGGCTCTTAGTTTGAACATTCTTGGTGTATAGAAATGTTACTGATGTTTGTGCTTTGATTCTGTATCCTGGGACTTTACTGACATCATTTATGAGTTTTAGGAGACTTTTGGCAGAGTCTTTAGAGCTTTCTAGATATCAAATCATATAGTCCATGAATATAGGTAGTTTTCCTATTTGAATGCCCTTTATTTCTTTCTCTTGCCTGATTGCTGTAGCTAGGACTTCAGTACTATTTTAAATAGCAGTGCTGAGAGTAGCCATCTACGTCTTGTTGTAGCTCTCAGAAGAGATGCTTCCAGCTTTTGCTCATTCAAGTATGATGTTGGCTGTGGATTTGTCATAGATAACTCTTATTATTTTGAGATATATTCCTTTAATAACTAGTTTGTTGAGAGTTTTTGTCATGAAGGAGGTTGGATTTTATCAAGAGCTTTTTCTGCATCTATTGAGATGATTATATGGTTTTTATTTTTAATTCTGTTCATACAATGAATCACATTTATTGATTTCCGTACATTGAACCAAAATTGCATCCCAGGAATAAATTCTGCTTGATCATGTTGAATGAAATTTCTGATATGCTGCTGGGTTTGTTTTGCCAGTATTATGTTGAGGATATTTGCATCTATGTTTATCAGGGACATTGGCCTGTAGTTTTCTTTTTTCTTTGTGTCTCTGCCAAGGTTTGGTATCAGAATGATATTGGCTTCACAGAATGAGTGAGGAAGGAACCCCTCCTCAATTTTTTGAATAGTTTCAATCAGATTTGTATCATCTCTTCCTTTTATGTGTGGTAGAATTCAGCTGTGAATCTATCTGGTCCAGGGCTTTTTTTACTTTTAATTACTGACTTGATTTTGAAACTTGTTATGGATCTGTTAAGAATTTCCATTTCTTCCTGGTTCAACTTTGGGAGGTTGTATGTTTCTAGGAATTTATCCATATCCCTTATATTTTACTGTTTTCGCACATAGAGGTTTCACAATAGCCTCTGAGAATCTTTTGTTTCTCTGTGGAATAGGTTGCAATTCATCTTTGTCATTTCTTATTGTGATTATTTGGATCTTCTCTTATTTTTTCTTTGTTAATCTAGCTAGTGATCTATCAGCCTTTTTAATCCTTTTAAAGAAACTTTTTTTCCTGTTTCTCTGATCTTTTCTATAGATTTATTTTCATCTAAATTTTATTCAGTTCTGCTCTAATTATAATTATTTTTATTCTTCTGCTAGCTTTGGGGTTAGTTCTTGATTTTCTAATTCCTTTAAATGTGATGTTACATTGTTAATTTGAGATCTATTTAACTACTTGATGTAGGTGTTTAGTACTACAAACTTTAGACTTAACACTGCTTTCACCGCATCCCAAAGATTTTGATATTTTCTGTCTCTATTTTCACTACTTTCAAATATTTTTAAATATCAACTTTAATATTGTTGTTTACCCAAAAGTCATTCAGGAGTATGTTATTTAATTTCTATGTAATTGTGTGGTTTTGGGATAACTTCTTGGTAGTTATTCTGTTTCTATTCCACTGTGATCTGAGAGTGAAGTTGGTATGATTTCACTATTTTTCAATTTATAGAGATTTGTTTCAAAGAATTGGTATTTGAATTCTGAGGATTTGTTCAGTCTTAGATTATGTTCTGTGTGCATATGAGAAGAATGTATATTCTCCAGTTATTTGATGGAATGTTCTGTAGATGTCTGTTAGATACAATTATTCCTGTTGTGTTTGACTCCAGAGTTTCTTTGTTGAATTTCTGCCTTGATAATCTTTCTAATTATTTCATTGGGGTGTTAAAGTCCCCTACTATTATTGTGTAGTTGTTTAAGTCTTTTCATAGGTCTAGAAAGATTTGATTTATGAATCTGGTTACTTCACTGTTGGGTGCATACATATTTAGGATAGCTAAGTCTTCTTGTTGAATTGAACCCTTTCCATTATTTAATACCCTTCTTTCTCCTTTTTGACTGTTGTTGGCTTAAAGTCTGTTTTATCTACTGTAAGAATAGCAGGCTGGGCGCCGTGGCTCATGCCTGTAATCCCAGCACTTTGGGAGGCTGAGGCGGGTGGATCACGAGGTCAGGAGACCGAGACCATCCTGGCTAACACGGTGAAACCCCGTCTCTACTAAAAATACATAAAATTAGCGGGGCGAGGTAGCGGGCGCCGGTAGTCCCAGCTACTAGGAGGCTGAGGCAGGAGAATGGCGGGAACCCGGGAGGTGGAGCTTGTAGTGAGCCGAGATGGCACCACTGCACTCCAGCCTGGGCAACAGAGCGAGACTCCGTCTCAAAAAAAAAAAAAAAAAAAAAAGGAATAGCAACCCAACCTCTGTTCTCTTTCGTTTTCTTTTTTCATGATAGATCTTTTTCATCCCTCCATTTTGAGCCTATGTGTGTTATTACAAGTGAGTTGCATCTCTTGAAAATAGCAGTTGTTCAGGTCTTGTTTTTTTCATTCAACTTGCCGCTCTGTGCCTTTTAAGTGGGACATTTAGAACATTTACATTCAAGGTTAATATTTATATGTGAGGTTTTGATGCTGTTCTTGTGTTGTTAGCTGATTGTTTTGTAGACTTAATGTATAGTTGCTTCATAAGGTCTATGGGTCTGTGGTCTATGTTTTTAACTGTTTTCTTGGTAGTGTCATTCATTCATTTTCATCATTAGAACTCCCTTAAGGACCTCTTGTAACACTCGTCTATGGTAACAAATTCCCTTAATGTTTACTTGTCTGAAAATGATTTTATTTTTTCTTTGCTTATGAAGCTTAGTTTGGCAGGATATGAAATTCTTGATTGGAATTTCTTTTTTTGAGGATGCCAAAAATAGATCTCCAATCTTTTCTAGTTTATAAAGTTTCTGCTAAAAAGTCATTTTTAACCTGATTGGAGTCCCTTTATAAGTGATCTCTTTCTCTACCTGCCTTTAAGGATTTTTCTTCATGCTGAATTTGAAGTGTCTGATGACTGTGTATCCTGGGGATGTTCACTGTGTATAGTAACTCATAGAAGTCCTCTGAATTGCTTAAATTTGCATGCCAATCTCTGTAGTGATATTGAGGAAATCTTCATGACTATATAGTATGTTTTCCAAGTTATTTACTCTCTCTTATTTTCTCTCAGGAATGCCGATGTGTTACAGGGTTGGTCTCTTCATATAATCTGATATTTCTCAGATGTTTGGTTCATTTTTTAAAACTTTAAAAAAAATTTGTCTGACTAGGTTGATTCACAGGATTGATAGTCATGGTCTGAGATTCTTTCCTGAGGTTGTTCTCTTCTGCTATTAATTTTTCCATCTGTAATACGAAATTCCTATAATGAATTTTTCAATTCCAGAAGTCCAGCTTAGTTCTTTCTTAAAATGACTATGTAATTTTTCAACTGTTGAATCATTTTATTGGCTTCTTTGGATTGAGGTTTAACTTTCTCCTGAATCTCATTGAGCTTCCTTGCCACTTATATTCAGAATTGTATATTTCTCATATCAGCCATTTCAATTTGGTTAGAAGCCATCTCTGGGTAGCTAGTGCAATAAGGAGATTGAAACGTGTGTGACGAGGAGGAAAAAACTTTCCTTAGATCTCAGAAGCCACCAAACCAACACTAAAACTACAACCTCTGTCAATAGTTTGCTTTTACATTAAAAGTAGGTCAAATCTTAAATTGTTACACTTTCCCTAAGTTAAAAATTATCCAGATGCCATTTTAAAAAGTGTATAGGTAGTTAACACTAGTGTATCTTGAGAAAAAAAACTGTCTATGCAATTAAGAAATTTAGATAGCAACTTTGTAAATACTGGAATTACCTTTTAACATTCTATTATACCCATTTTAAAAGTGTGTCATAATTTTTTATTGATGCCTGAAAGCAGTATTTTCTTTTACTTTCACAAAGATAAAGATTAGTTCCATCATCATTTTTGAGATTGCATTTACCCTGAGAAAATTATAGGGAATTAAATGTAAAACCTTGTCTCCCATTTGAGTGCCTGCTTTTCAGGGAAAATTATATAGAATTAAATACTGTTGGGGTTGAAAGGAATCTTAAAGGTTACCTACTTTAACCCCACCCTTCTGAAGCTAAACTGGATGCTTGATTATAAGAAGTGACAGCTGTAGCAAATATAGTTTCAAGAAAAATTATATTTCAAGTTGTAGCATAGGTCCTGTGTGTAACAAAGAAAACAAAGAAATTTCACAAAACCACTAGTCTATTAAGAGCAGGAGCGTAGCATTCATCTCACATTTAAAACTACAGAGAGATATTGGTACAATGATAAAGATGATAATAAAAGGAAGCCAGAAAACCTTGGGATGCAGCTGCCACCCAAGTAAAAGGAAATAATTGGGAAGTAACAAAGCAAATACGTATACGTAGTTTGGCCCTTTGATTACTTCTGTATATAATGTATTTATTCATTTATTTTTAAAGTGGGGAATGAAGAACAAGAAAGAGTAAAACAGTGCATTGACAATACAGAGCGAAGAAATGTAAATAGGGCTTTTTCTTCTGATAAATAATATGAGGGTAGTATTTTTCTTTCTTTCTAGAGAATTAAATATTGTAATTGATCAAGAAATATATTCCCACATCTAGAGATATGTAAATGAGGAATAAGTAAATGTAGAGGGTGCTAAAATCATACTTACTAAAAGCTGAGAAAGTAAAAATTTTGTTATTGCTTCCTGTCCTCATACATTTGCCTTTTGCCTAGAGGGCAGCTGTGCCTCTTGAAGAGTTAACATCACATTCACCTCGAAGAATTTTCTGACAATGCTTGCAGTCCCTAGGACAGAATTTATATATTTTTACTATTCTAATGCTACACTATTCAAATTTCTATGATCTATTTTTTGGTAAGATAGTTGTTTTTACTTAAGCTTGGTTCCTTCGATCAGTGAGTGGAGTATATGTTGTATAGTGAATTACAGCACTCAGAGCACAATATATAAAGAATATAGCACAGGGCAGTGAATGGTATAGACATTAAAATACTTCGGAAGAAATACCTGAAACAATAAAATGCTCTTTCCATACCAGTAACAGAATAGGAATTAATGAGGATTCAGTTGCACTCATTTTCTGATACCAAACATTTACTCCAATTAGAAGTCTCATCTTAACATGTCAGGAAATACTCAAGTTTTAGATATGTTTGCTAGAGTCCAGTGTATTTGTTACGCAATCTATTTTATATCAATTCCACTCTTACAGAAGTAATAATGATCCAAGGTAGCTAGACATAAAACACACAAGAAAGAGTTAAGATTACATTCTTATATCTTTTTTCATTCTTCAATCATTTCCAAACCTTGACTCACACAGGTGTCTACAACTTGAGCCTCTTTCTATTTTCAGTAAAATCTAATTCAAATTTGATTGTGTTGGCTTCTTTCTACTATATTAGCAAATCTTTAGCCCCTTGAAATAAATATTAATAATCTCATCCATATAATAAGGTTGTTGCAAGATTTAAATGATATTTATTTAAAAGTTTATCCAAGTCCCCCCCGTGGAAGTTAAGAATCCAGTGATGGTAAGCTATTTGTATGCTTAATATCGATATTGATAACACTACAGTTGCTACACACGCTGCTGCTGCTGTTACTATTGCTATTAGTAATTGATAAACTAGAAAATAGGAGCAATCTTTGTATCCCGGCTTGGTACACAATGTTGCAATTTTTTAAAATATTTGCTTCTTTATTCTCTAAGCCTTCCTCCTTGTATCTTTATTCTCCTCTGTGTTTTTCAAAACCAATTACTTATTAATTCCAGTAAAGTACCATTCTCCTCACTCTTTATTCAGTTTACTTGCCTGCTTTACTCCAAAGCTAAATTTTCATAAACTCTTAGAAAATGGCTATAGATTAAGAGAAGGTAAGGATCTACCATAGAAGAGAACAGCTAAATTGGTAGCACTTATGAAGGAAAACCTATGAAGATAACAAAATAAAGACTCAACTAAGAAAATGAAAGCATTGAAATAATAATTGTTATAATAATTATTATTATTAATATTTTGAGACAATGTCATGCTCCATTGCCCAGGCTCGAGTGCAGTGGTGTGATCAGAGCTTACTGCAGTGAGCTATTGTCAAAGTCCTGGGCTCAAGCAATCCTCCCACCTTGGCCTCCTAAAGGGCTGGGATTAAAGGTGTGAGCCCCCCTACCCAGCCTTGATTGCTAGGTTATTAGACAGGTACTTGATGTAAATACAATTGATGAATCCATAAAATTAGCTTATCTAATTAGACAAAAACAATATATCAATTTAATTTATTTAAATAGACCAATTAGGTAAACAAAGCACCTCTAGAAGGAAAGAGAAACAAACACGGATGGACCACCTTGTAAATGATGTATAATCACAAACTGAGAAGATATTTTAAAAATAAGTACAACTAATGTGAGATAAATGAGCTAACAAATGTCAGATTCACAATAAAAAAGATCATTTTTAACCAAATCCTGTAGCGATACAATGGTGTAACGTGTTTTCTTCTTTTTTTATTCAGTGCAATTTTTATTTTATTTTTCACTAAAAACTAAACATTGTTTACATTAGACAAAGATAAAACAAAGCACTCTAATTAATTTAAAAACTTTGATATTATCAGGTTTTTGTTAATGAACACCCATGAGAACGGTGTCCAGGTCTTCTGAGGATGAAGGAAAGAATTGTGAAGTGTTAACTGTCATTACAGAGGCTAAGAGAAGGGTATAGGATTCCATTCACAGCTAGAAAAATGAGAGTAAAGCAGAAAATTGTAATAATTATCCACCATGATCCCAAGTGAACACACAAACAATAAGCAGGCTGAACTCAATTAATGTCTATCTTTTTGCAACCTCTTTAATAGATAATCCTGGGTTTTTAAAATCACAGTAATGCTTTCAATTCAGTTTGTTGTCATTGATAAAAAGCGTGCGAGTTCATATGTAAAGAGATATAAGAATTTTAAATATTCTGATTACCTCCCAAACCAAACAGATGAAAATACTTTTACATAATATTTTATTATTCATATTGATAAAAATAAGCTGGAATGAATTGTGATACATTGAAGATTTACTCTGTGGTGGGCTGGGTATGGTGGCTCAAGCCTGTAATCCCAACACTTTGGGAGGCCGAGGTGAGTGGATTACCTGAGGTCGGGAGTCTGAGACCAGACTGACCAACATGGTGAAACCCTGTCTCTAATAAAAAAAAAAAAAAAGTTAGCTGAGCATGGTGCTGCATGCCTGTAATTCCTGCTACTCAGGAGGCTGAGGCAGGAGAATCACTTGAACCTGGGAGGCGGAGCTTGCAGTGAGCCAAGATCGGGTCACTGCACTTCAGCCTGGGCAGCAGAGAAAGACTCCATCTCAAAAAAAAAAAAAGTTTACTCTGAGGTTATTCATAATATATTTATAAATCTGTTACAATGATTATCCAAAATATGTTTATAAATCAAAAGATGTTACTATGATAATTCATTTCTCACCTTGGGATTCTCAAGTATTTTAATTCACTAATGCTTCTTTGTAAGTATTTACAAGTATTTACAGGGTGCATTTATAAGAGCATATGTAGCTAAACAGTTCTAAACATACAAAAATAATTTTGGCTCCAATTTAAATATTGTTTGTTAGAATTCTAATTTTTACATCTAATTTATAAGGAAGTGGTGCCATTGTTGGTGATAACATTTGAAACTTTAATATTTTGAGAATCATTTTTCAAATAAAGATTTTAATATTTAATTTTTATGGAAATATAATAGTTGTGTGTATTTATGGGGTATATGACATTTTGATTAGGCATAAATATGTAATAAACATATCAGTGTAAATGGGGTATCCTATCTCCTCAACTATTTAACATTTATTTGTGTTACACACATTCCAATTATACTCTTTTAGCTATTTTTAAATACACAATAAGTTATTTTTTACTATAGTCACCCTGTTGTACTATCAAATATTAAATCTTACTAATTCAATCCAATTATACTTTTATACCCATTCACCATCCCCATTTCCCCTTATCTACCCAGTACCTTTCCCAGTCTCTGATAACCATCATTCCACTCTCAAACTCCATCAGTTCAATTGTTTTAAATTGTAGCTTATGCAAATCAGTGATAACATGTGAAGTTGGTGTTTCTGTGCCTGGCTTATTTTACTTAACATAATGTCCTACCATTCCATTCATGTAGTTGCAAATGACAGGATCTCATTCTTTTTCCTTGCTAAATAGTACTCCATTGTGTATATGTACCACATTTTCTTTACCTTTTATGCTATCGATAGACATTTAGGTTGCTTTCAGTACTTTCCTCCCATTTCCAAAGGCAGAGGAACCTCATCCTGTGGAGCCACCACCACCACAGGCTATTGTGAATAATGCTACAATAAACATAGGCATGCAGTTATCTCTTTGATACACTGATTTCCTTTACTTGGGTGTATACCTAGCCATGGGACTGCTGGATCACATGCTAGTTCTATTTTTACTTTTTTTGTGTGTGTGTGAACTTCCACGCTGCTCTCCATTGTGGCTGTACTAATTTACGTTTCCACTAAGATTGTATGAGGCCTGCCTCTTCTCCACATCTTCTCTAGCATTTGTTGTTGCCTGTCTTTTGGATAAAACTCATTTTAACTAGGGTGAGATGACATCTCATTGTAGTTTTGATTTGCATTTCTCTGATAATTAACAATGTTAAACACCATTTCATATACCTGTTTCTCATTTGCATGTATTCTTTCAGAAATATCTATTTGGATCTTTCGCCCATTAAACTTTTTGTTGTTTCTATTTATATCTTATTATGCTGTCTATGCCTTCAAAACTTGTTATAGTTATTATTTTTGATAGGTTAAACTTTTAGTCTTTCTACTCAAGATATGAGTAGTTTACCCACCACAATTACTGTGTATGACATTCTGTGTTTGTCTGTGTACATAATATTATCAGTGAGTTTTGTACGCTTAGAGGATGTCTTATGGCTCATTAATGTCCTTTTCTTTCAAATGAACTCTCTTTAGCATTTCTTACAGGACAAGGTGAGTGTTGATGAAATCTCTCACCTTTTGCATCCTAGGGAAGTCTATTTCTTGTATGAGAGAGAAGTCTTCATGTATGAGAGAGATGTTAACTGGATATACTATTCTAAGGACATAAGTTTTTGTTTTCCTTTAACACTTTAAATAAGTAATGCTACTCTCTCCTGACCTATAATTTTTCCACTGAGAAGCCTGCTGCCAGATGTATCAGAGCTCCTTTATAGGTTACTTACTTTGTTTCTCTTGCTGCTTTCATAAATCTTTCTATATCCTTGACATTTGGGAGTCTGATTATTTATTTTTTTGAGGTAGACTTATTTGGGTTAAACCTGCTAGATGTGTTATAATTGTCTTGTACTTGAATACTAATATTTTTCTCTAGGTTTGGGTAGTTATCTGTTATTATCCCTTTGAATAAACTTTCTACTCTAATGTCTCTACCTCCTTTTTAAAACCAATAACTTTAAAGGTGTGTTTCATTTCTTTTTATTTTTTTCTTGTCTCATCGGACTGTATATTTTCAAATAGTCTATCTTCAAGCTCACAAATTCTTTATGTGGCTTGACCTATTCTGCTATTAAAGTGCTCTATGCATTCTTCAGTATGCCAATTGCGTTTTTCAGTTCCAGAATTTCTCGCTTGTTTCTTTTTAATTATATCAGTCTGTTTGTCAAATCTGTCTTATAGAATTCAGAATCCCTTCTCGGTGTTGTTTTAAAATTTTTTGAGTTTTCTAGAAATAGTTATTTTGAATTGTCTGTCTAAAAGCTCACATATCTCTGTTTTTCCAGGAATGGTCCCTGCTGCCTTATTTAGTTCATTTGGTGAGGTCATGTTTTCCTGGATGGGGTTGATATTTGTAGATGTTCATCTGTGTCTGGGCAATGAAGAGTTAGGTATTTGTTGTAGTCTTCACCCTCTATGCTTGTTTATACCTGTCCTGCTTGGAAAGGCTTTCCAGATATTCTAAAGAACTTGAGTATTGGGAACTAAGGTATATCTGCTTCAAGGAGCACCCTAAGCTCAGTAATGCTCTGGTTCTTGCAGACTCAGAGAGGTACTGCCTAGATGGTCTTGGACAAGTTCCAGGAGAAATCTCTAGATTATCAGGCAAGACTCTTGTTCTCCTCCCCTCCTTTCACCTAAAAATCTCTTGATGTTTGTGCAGAAATTATAAACAAGAGATTACACTTTTGATTGTCACTAGCTTTTCCCCTTGATAGATTCTCCCAGGTCTTTTGTGAAACCACCAGGGTGATACCTCTAAAAGTCTGCAAAAGTCAAAGCATTACTGAGTTTGGAGTGCCCCCTAATGCAGATAAAACTACAGTGACCAAAGTCTTAGATCACAACACTCAATTTCCTTTGAATAGTTGGAAAACTTTCCCAAGAAGGATGAGATTTGGTTTTAATATTATCATCTTAATTATCCCTTTCATTTTGGAAGGATGAGTACAAACAAGCACAGAATGTGGAGATTACAATAAATACCCAACTCTTCAATACCCAGGCATTGATGAACATCCACAATCTTCCAGACTATCCAGGAAAAAAAGTCTCTTTCTCTCCATGCTGAAGATACTGGAGCGGGGGGGCAGTTTGACACTACCTCTGTGGCAAACACCACGGGGACTGTGCTAGATCAGACTAGAAGCCAGCATAGCACTGGGTTTCACTGAAAGCCTCATGTGACCACTGCCTGGCTACCACTGATGTTTACTCAAGACTCAAGGGCTCTTTAGTCAGCAAATGGCTTACCCAGACAGGCTGTGTCTTTCCCTTCAGGGCAGTGAACTCCCCACTGGCTCAGGCTGGGACAAGAAATGCCATAGAGGAGCCAGGGCCTAGAATCAGAAACCTTAAGATTTACCTGTGGCTCTAATCTACTGTGGCTGAGCTGGCACTCAGGCTGCAAGGTGAAATCCTTCCCACTCTTCTCTTTTCCTGAAGCAGAAGGATTTCTCATCATGGTAACCACTTCCCCAGGCCTGTGCTGAGTACTGCCTGGGTAACATCAATGTTAACTCAAGGCCCAAGGACTCTTCAATCAGCTTATGGAGAATGCTACCAGGCCCCAGTCTCCCTTCAGGGTAATGGGCTCTCCTTTGATTCAGGTCTGTCCAGAAGTGCTATTCAGGAGCCAAGTCTCAGAACTGGGTACCTCAGGATCTCGTTTGGTATTATATCTCACTATGGCTGAGCTGGCATCCAACCTGCAAGATTTGGAGGAGAGTGAAGATCTCCCTTTACTCTCTGTCCTTTTCTCAAACAGGAGCCTCTCCTTGTGTCCACCATGGGCTCCAATGGTACTTTATTCAGAAGGTGATGTATCCTGCCAGGACTGCATTAGTCCCTTTGAGGCCATGCAGTCCCTTCTGGCCCAGGGTGTTTCCAGAAGTGTCATCCAGGAACTAAGGCCTGGAATGGGGACCTTGGGAATTTGCTTGGTGCCCTATTCTACTGTGACTGAGCTAACATCCAAGATGCAAGTCAAAGTCCTTTTACTCTTCCCTCTCCTCTGGAAGGAATCTTTTCCAGAACTGGGATCTGCACTTCCAGGAGTCAGGGGAAGGGTGACATGAGCATGCCCTTGCCCACCCAGCTGGAGCCTCACTGGGTTACGTGCACCCCAAGGCCACTTACTTCAAGCTCAGCAGAGCACCAGGACTTGGTCAGGAATTGTAGACCTTGCAGCCTAGACTGTCTTTCAAGTTTATTTGGCGACCCAAAAACACTTTAGTTAATGGTGACAGGGCTTTTCAGGACTCAGGTTCCAATCCCAGGGATGGGCAATGCACTTCTGCCTAGAGTTGGTCTCAGTGCTCCCTCTGTGGGTGCCAGCTGGATTCTGCCTCATGTTGCTTTTTATTGTGACAGGGTAGCATTGTGTTCCAATGCAAAGTCCCACAGTCACTGCCTTCTCCCTCCTCTAAGCATATAGACTATTTCTCCATGACATGTGGTTGCTGCTGGGGGATGAGGAAGTTTCGGTGTCGACAATTAAAGACTATCTTTTCTACCCTCTTCAGTGCCTCTTTCCTTAACATGATGTTAAAACCAGATACTATGACTCACTTGATTTTAAAGGAGTTCTGCCCCCTAAAAAAGTTTTTACCTTCAAGAAGTCCCCATTTTTTAAGGACTTTCAGCTTATTAAGTTAGGCTCACCCTCACCTTAATTTTAATTAACTCAAAACCAACTGATTTGTGCCCTTAATTACATCTGCAAAATTACTTCACTTTGATATGTTCTACTGGCTAGCAGTGAGTCACAGATTTTGCCCCCACTCGAGAGGGGGTTAATATAAAGTGTATGACCAGTAACTGGTAGAGATTATCTCAGTGTCCACTTACGCTTTGTCTGCCACAAAGCTAATACATATCTAGACAAATTCATCAATATCAAAAATTAGGGAATATATTTCTAATGAGTCCATGCATCCAAGAGAAAATATAAGAAAAAACTGAAGAAACATTTTGAATGAAATACTAATAAAGACACAATATATTAAAATTGGTGACACACCCTTAAAGCAGTGTTCCACAATAATTTATGATATAAATTATTCAAAAATTTATATTAAACCCTTTTTAAATATAAAAAGCTTATATTAAAAAAGGCTCCAAGATCAATTTTTGCAGTCATCATAGAAAGCTAAATAGATAAAACAATGAAAAAGAGAAGGGGGAAATTAAACTCAAAATAAACAAATGCAAAAATTTCACAAGTTTAAATGTTTGAAAGTGCTCACAAGACTCTTAGAAGCATATTTGTATAAAGCTTTAATGAAAAAGCAAAAGATATGCTATAGCAAAAGAAAGATAATGCAAGCAAGCTTTGGGGAGTCTAAGAGTCATCCAGGTGTGAACTCAGATGGAATCGTCAATATCTATACAATAAATCTTGGCTTCAGAAGAGCTCAAAGCAGAAGTATCTTTTCATGTTGTTTTGTTTGTTTGTTTGTTTTTAAAGCCCTTTTGGTCACTTCATGAAGCCAAGTTCTCAAACTGGTCATGCTAGGTGAAAACCAACAATAAAGCAGCTCTGAGTGTGTCACTTTTATGGTATTTATAGAAAGAGCTAGAATTCACACTAATTATTTTTGTACAAATAAATGATTTGGAAGAATTTGATAGGGGAAAAATTTCTGTATCTAAATTAATTGTTCTACAACCGTATGATTTTGCCTGCCAGGGAATATTCGGCAATGTTTTCAGAGTCTGTTAATTGTCACAAGAGAGGACCCAGGTACTACCTGTCACAGGAAGGAGGAGGGGTTGCAAATGTATTATGTTTAACATCATGCTAGCACCAATCAGAATGCTAAACATAGTATATCTGCAAACCAGTCCAACATCATAAAGAAGTATCTGACCCAAAAAGTGAAACTGACCATGTTGAGAAACTGATTGAAGTTAAAACATGTCAATAAAACAAAACAAAACAAATATTATAAGCAGAATCTAGAGTTCAGAACAGTGGAGGCTTAAGGTAGATATATAGATATAGATATAGATATAGATATAGATATATAGATATATAGATATAGATATAGATATATAGATATATAGATATAGTTTCAGTAAAAATTTCTGGGAGAGTTTATATTTTCAAGGACTGTGAAATTGGTGGGTTATTAGAGTGGCTACCAGATATTTCCATGCAAGATCAAAGTAAAGATAATATTACACTAAAATTATGTCTGTGATATAATGAAAGGATCAACTTGGAATAAAGAATGTACAGAGAAAGAAGGAGAGAATAGAGGCTAGAGAGATGGGTGTGAGTAGAGAAAACAATTGGCAAGATAGTGAAGGGGAGGGTTCACCGTCCTTCTGTGTCCTATGACTAATTCTCAAGAACACTTTATGGTTGTTTCAAAATCCTGCCTTGTGGGACCAGAACCCTGTTCTGCAGCACGCTCTCTCAGTGCCTCATTGCCTAAGGCAACACTTCACTTCAGATGATGGAAAACTGTGTATTTAGTCTGAGGATCAGTAGTGCCCATGCCTGAGCACTAGCTCAACTGCATAGAGCTTTGATTCTTCCTACTTCTTCTTGTGTATAGTAGATCACCTCTTTCGGTTTATCTATTACTAACATATGAAACAAATATTTGTGAAATATCTGTACAACAGTCAAGACTCCTCGGTCTTGTTCCACTTCCCACTTTTTATAATTTCATTATGTTGGTCTGGTCAACTCATATTTTATTGGTTCAAATCCAATCATATAGTCCCTTTTAAATGTAGAAAGGAATGTAAATGTAATCTAGCTACAATCCTATAAGGGAGAGGAAGGATAATTTGTAACCTTCTAGTAAACAAACTGATAACACATTTATTGAGAACAAAATCTATCATGAGGGAATGCTATTGACAATCGAAAGTATAATCTCTCATTTATAATTTCTACACAAACATCAAGAGATTTGGTTTCAGTGTTATCATTTAATTATCCCTTTCCCTTTTAAATTTATACCTTTCCTTTTTGAATTTACAAATTAAATTTTATTCCTTCTTGTTGAAAGGAAAAAATTTCTGCTGTATATAAATATATATATAAAATATAAAAAGAAAATATTTCTACTATATATAATACATATATAAAATATACATATAAAATATAGTCTTCGCTAAGACTATTATATATAGTGTTTGCCAAAGATTCCCAGATTCCATTGAGCACACAAGAGAGCCTCTCTGGGTCTGGGATTCTACCTTCAAGCGCAGCCAAGAAAGGTGAGATGACATATGGATATATTGACCACCTCACAAAACTTTTACTGTATTCACTTGCATAAAATATCTCTTGCAGTTTCTAATCTCTCCAAATGTCAAGGTGATTTTAAAATCACTGATTCAATAAATGAACTTTCAACTAGAGTAAAGATGAATATGTGAAGAAACTAAAGCAAACATTTCTACAAATATTTGTAATTGTTTGATGTGATTGATACTATATTTAAATGACTACATTATGCACAAACAAATTCAAGAAGTGAATGATAACTCCAATACTTCTTAGATAAGAGACATTAGCTTTCAAACGTTTTCCTTATTCATGAAGAATTGTTTCAAAAAGCTGAGTTTGATATATACTTTCAAAATTATCCTAAATGTGCACAGGTACTTTCAGTTGTCAAACATTCTTGAGAATTACAGAAGCAGTTTTGAAGTGAAAATCATGGCTTATTTATGCATGAAAAATTCTCTGTACTGTGTTTGAAACAGAAATACAGGGGAAAAAAATACCAACACGAAGATTCTGTAAATAACAGGGAAGAACATTACTACTGATAATTGTTGGCTTTAAGGGAATATAGCCAATTTTTCAGAATATTTATAAAATGTTAGCTGTGAGTTACAGTTGAGGAGCATGAATCATGCAGTCAGGTCTTGCTCAGGCTCTGACTTTGGCTCTGACATATTTACTCATTCATTCAACAAATACCTCTCTTGCCTACAAGGCACTGTGCTGCAAAACTGCAGTCAGATTTTCTAACTTTCTAAGCTTTTATTTAATTACACTAAAAATATGGTAAACGTGATCTATCTCCAGGATGGCTATAAAGTTATATTAATGCTAAATATAAAAAGACTAACAAAATAAATACAAGATTCCTGCTTCTCTTTGAACATGTGATCATATGCCCAAATCTTAGCTTAAGAAACAGCAATAGTTTTCTAAAAATTTGACTAAGTATTGAAAGTGGGGAAATTAAAATAGTTTTACACTAGCAGATTTCTTTTACAAGTTGAAGAGCAATATAACTCTAACAGAATGAGAATCATAATTTTGGTGTGAGAAAATGTAAAAAAAAAAATCAATCTCAAGTTCTCTTTTACTTTCATGAATTAGCTGCTTTTCCAAATGTACAGCAACATTCACAGATGCTTTTTTTATAGAGCAATGTTGAGCCTCACCCATAGACAGGTCCGTATAGTTCCATGCCCACACTTCTCAAGCTCTGATATTGAGCTTTTAAACTTCTAATCCCCACATCATAAATTTCTATTGAGGAACGTGGTGACTTTTTTTAACACTAGAAATTCTTTTAAGAAGAGCATAAGTCATTTCAGAGGTGGAAACTGTGTCTGTTTACATTATTTCTTATTAGGAAGTTTCCTAACCTCAAAGTCAATTTGATTACATGATCCTTACAGACCATCTTTGCACATTACTGGCCCATCCATGTGAGAATATAAAAAACTCCCATATACTCTTATTCAACAAGAGGATACCTATGTCTCCCACATTTTATAACTGAGAAGGACCTCTTAATACTTCCTATAATACAGATGTTTTCCTGAGGTAACTTACAGGATTGAATCTGCATAATTTGAAGACAATAGACAGGAGAAAATTCCAAATCACCTATGATTCTACCACTAATAATTAACAAATATTCAGGTGTTGTCACATGTGCCTCACATTACATTCACCTCGTACTCTACCGTCATCACCAACTACAGCATGAGAGAAATACTTAAAGTCTCTTTGGTTCTATTTTACTTGTCTATGTCTTTCACATCCCCAGAATGTTATTCTCATGCATAATTTTGTAATTTTTAAATTAAATATATTTATGAAAATATACAGTATCACTTTGAATAATATTGATCCATCATTTTTTCAATATGTTGCAGTCACTTGATATAATATTAATTCATTTTAACTCTTATAAAATTTTCCATGTATAGAAATTCCACAATATTGCATTCAACTTACCATTGATGGGGTTGAACTTATTTCTATGAGTTTCAATAGTAAGTTCAGTTCATTCTGCAATAAATCTTAGTGCACTAGTAGAAGTACTGCTTATTAAATGAGTAACTGTCATTTAAGGTAAAATAAAATTTTATATACTAAATCTATGCCATTATTTCTCATACTGTCTTCTTACATAAAATGCTTCATCACTGATACCTACTCAAGGAATTAGTGTATAGAAGGAGTCACTGATAATGGAGCATGTTAGCACAGTAGACTTAAGTAACGACTAATCTACAGGATGATCAATGATCTATGAAGTGACCTAGAATAAAAGGCAATACCCAACTAACATTTATTGACTGAGTTGATAAAATATGTTGTCTGGAATTTTAATTTGGATTATAGATAAAATGCCTTCTTGTTGACAGCATGCTGGAAAGAAGCACATAAAATGTAGGTTAATTATGTCAGTGACAAGACACAAGAAGGGAAGTCTTCAAATCTGTGTTGCTGAAGTATCTAGAGCAAGTCTTGACTTTAAAACCACCAGTACTAGGAACACTGAATAAGATAATGGAACACTATGCTTCTATACAGAAAAAAAGTAATAAGAAGCCTATACACAGGCATACGTTGGAAATATTTCAGGTTTGCTTCTAGACCACTGCAATAAAACAAGTATTTCAATAAAGTAAGTCACACAAATTTTTTGGTTTCCTAGTGTATATAAAAGTTATATTTAGACTATAATATAGTCTAAGTGTATAATAACACATCTAAAAATATACATATATTAAAATGCTTTATTGCTAATAAATGCTACTGATCACCTGAGTCTTCAGTGAGTTGTATATTTGTTTGCTGGTACAGGGTCATGCCTCAGTGATGATGGCTGCTGACTAATGGCGTGGTTCCTGAAGGTTGGAGTAGTTGTGGTAATTTCTTAAAATAAGAAAACAATGAAGTTTACAACAATGATTGACTCTTCCTTTCACAAAGGATTCCTCTGTAGTATGTGATGCTGTTTGATAGAAGTTTTACCTACAGTAGAACTTTAAAAATTGGAGTCAGTCCTCTAAAACCCTACTGTGGCTTTATCGACTAAGTTTATGTGACATTCTTAATTCTTTGTTGTCATTTCAACAATGTTCATGGCATCTTCACCTGGAGTAGATTTCATCTCAAGAAACCATTTACTTTGCTGATGTATATGAAACAACTTCTTGAGGCCAGGGGCAGTGGCTCACACCTATAGTCCCAGCACTTTGGAAGGCTGAAGTGGGTGGATCACCTGAGGTCAGAAGTAAAAGACCAGCATGACCAACATGGTGAAACCCCGTCCTACTAAAAATAAAAAAGTTAGCTGGTTATGGTAGCAGACACCTGTAATCCCAACTACTCAAGAAGCTGAGGCAGGAGCATCACTTGAACCTGGGAGGCAGAGGTTGCAGTGAGCTGAGATTGCACCATTGCACTCCAGCCTGAGCAACAAGAGCAAAACTCTGTCTCAAGAAAAAAAAATAAAAAATACAAATAAAAATATAAAGAAAAAAAAAGAAACAACTTCTAATTCCTTAAAATTTTATCATAAGATTGCAGCAATTTAAAAGCTCCCATTTAAATTTTAGTTCTTTTTCTATTTCCATTGCATCTGTAGTTACTTGCCCACTGAAGTCCTGTGCCACTCAAAGTCACCCATGAGGTTGGAATCAACTTCTTCCAGACCTCTGTTAATATTGCCCCCTCTCATAAATCATGAATTCCATTTTTAGAGCACATGCAGAGTAGATTTAGCATAATTCTTAAAGGCTTTAGGATTTTTTGAATGATAAATAACCATTGGCTTTTACTTAATGTTGCCGGCTTCATTGGCCCTTAACAGGAAAGTCAGCCTGTCCTTTGAAGCTTTGAAGTGAAGTTTTGAAGTGAAGCTTCGACTTCTCTTCTCTTGCTATGAAAATCCTAGATGGCATCTTTTTCCAATACAAGTCTGTTATGTCAACATTAAAAATCTGTTGTTCGCTGGATGCTGTGGTTCACACCTGATATCCCAACACTTTGGGAAGTCAAAGCAGGGGGATTGCTTGAGCCTAGGAGATCAAGACCAGCCTGGGCAATATAGTAAGACCTCATCTCTACAAAAAATTTAAAAATTAGCTAAGCATGGTGGCAGAGGCCTGTAGTCCCAGCTACTCAGGAGGCTGAGGTGGGAGGGTTACCTAATGCCAGGAGGTGGAGGCTGCAGTGAGTGGAAGTCACACCACTACAGTCCAGTCCAAGCAACAGAGTGAGACCCTGTCTCAAAATAAATAAATAAAATAAAATAAAGAAAAAGAAGAGAAAAGAAAAAAAAAAAAAGACAGTCTGCACTTACTGCCTCTCCTTGCACTTTTATGTTATGGTGATGGCTTCTTTCTTTAAACTTTGTGACCCAGCTTCTGCTAACTTCAAACTTTTCTTCTGTAGCTTCCTCACCTCTTTCTGCCTTCATAGAATGGAAGACAGCTAGGTCCTTGGTCTGAGTTAGGCTTTGGCATAAAGGAATGTTGGTGGCTGGTTTGGTCTTCTATCCAGACTACTAAAAATTTCTCCATATCTGCAATAAGGCTGCTTTGCTATCTTATCATTCATGTGTTCACTGGAGTAGCCATTTTAATTTCCTTCAAAGACTCCTTTGCATTAAAAACTTGGCCCTTTGATGCAAGAAGCCTAGCTTTCGATCTAACTCGACTTTTTACATGCCTTCTTTATTAGGCTTAAACATTTTTGTTTTTAATTTAAAGTAATAGACATTTGACTCTACCTTTCACTTGAACACGTGAAGGACATTGCAGGGTTATTAACTGAACTAATTTTAATATGGTTGTGTCTCAGGCAAGAAGAAGGCCTGAAGAAAGAGAGAGAGCCTTGGGGGAACAGTCAGTCAGTGGAATAATCAGGACACACACATTTATCAGTTAATTTTGCCATAATATATGAATGAGCATGGCTCATTGCACCCAAAACAATTACAATAGTAAAATCAAAGATCACCAAACATAGATCACCAGAAGAAGTATAATAATAATAAAGTTTGACATAGTATAAGAATTACCAAGATGTGACACAGAGACATGAAGGGAGCACATGGTGTTGGAAAAATGGCATACACAGAGGGCTCCACACAGGGCTCTCAGAAACCTTCCATTAAAAAAAAAAAAATTACCTGTGAAGTGCAATTAAGTGAAGTGCCATAAAACTAGCTCTGCTTGTCATGCACTTTCATACTTTGTTAATAGTGTGTTCCATGAAACTATCCATGGTGAGCTGAATCTAAGTTGAAGTTATCAGTAAACAAAGTACATGCTAAGGCAGGCTTTCTGGACCATACTGGTTGTCCTTTTGTAAGCTAGTGCAAGATTTGTTCATCAGAATGGTTAGAGGAGGCTTGACTGTCTGGCTAACGCAAGATTTTAGGAGCAATCAGGAACTCAGGGGTAGAAATAATTGCTTCCTCAAGGTACTAATAATATGATTTTACAACCACATAAGATAATTTAGAAGTTTTCTGGATTACTAAAACCAAGCCGATTTCACTGTTAGAAAGTTGTTTCTTATTTTGAGATGGAATCTGTCTTCCTGTCACCATTTCTACAACTTTTCCTCTTAGAAAGTTTCCTAAACTCTAAGTTTTACTACAAGCACCCCAAGGCCAACTCTGTGCATTCCTTGGATATTCTCATGGGAATATAGGTGTCTGCCTCTTTTGCTCATAGACATAAGAATAAATAAAATGATGGTATGTTTTAAGAGAAAAAAAAAAAGAAAATTTACTCAGCACAAATATGGTCAATGTTGAAGA
The DNA here is from genome assembly GCF_008728515.1 of Papio anubis. Lineage (NCBI taxonomy): Eukaryota > Metazoa > Chordata > Mammalia > Primates > Cercopithecidae > Papio > Papio anubis. The sequence goes on from NC_044988.1 coordinate 72,417,912, forward strand.
GATTCGAAATTGTTCCCAAACAATTTGGATTTCCCTGAGTTCACTGACATTGTTGTCAATGTTAAATTACATGGAAAGGAATATAAAAACTTGATAAAATTTGGTAGGCATGTCTCTTCCTTTTGATATTCTTGCAGAAGTGTAAATAAAAATATTTCTATGTGCCATCAATGTAAGTCTAGAAGAATCAAACAAGGCTTCATTAAATTCAATGAATTTGTTAATAAGCAACAAGTGGGGGTGTTTTGGAGTATGCCATACACCTGGATATCTTGCTTGGAAGGATGATACATTTCATTAAATCAAATATTCCTAGTTTTCTACATGAGATCTCAGCAAGAAAAAAAAATGACTTATTGAGTACTCTCATATTTCCATTCTTAAATCTTTCTTTGCCCACCTCTGACTTGGATCTGTCTTTCTCTTCCAGGAGCCATATCCTGAAGATGAAGATATTAACCTTCCACTTAGCTGCAATGTCTCCACTGAGACATTATTCATTATTTCCCATATAGTATTCATTTCTCCTCTGCGTAAATTTCTTACCTGTATCTCTGATGCTTATTATAACATAATACAGTATACTACAACATCACAATCAAAACCTTGGATAATGATTTCCTCAGTTCTATGGCCACCAGGATTAACTAGCTTTACTCTCTTTAAAGGTCTGGGATTTGCTTCTACACCAGATTTACCCAGGCTTTAGAACTATTTATTTTAATTTATTATTTTTTAATTTGACTTACAGGTTCAGGAGTACATGTGCAGGTTTATTATATAGATAAACTTGTGTGATGGGGTTTTGTTGTACAGATCATTTTGTCACCCAGGTATTAAGCCTAGTACCCTTTAGTTATTTTTCCTGATCTCTCTCCTCCCACCCTCCACCCTTTAATAGGTCCCATTTTCTCTTGTTCCTTTCTATGTGTCCATATAGAACTTTTTCTTTCAGTCAGTTTTAGTTGGATTCGCAAAAACTATTTTGGCCATTTTCTATTTCAAGGCATGTGCGCGCACACACACACACACACACACACAATATTAGAAGTACTCAATGCATAGATTTTTTGCTCAGTCCTTTTAACATTTAAAACAGTAGACAGGCCGGGCGCGGTGGCTCAAGCCTGTAATTCCAGCACTTTGGGAGGCCGAGACGGGCGGATCACGAGGTCAGGAGATCGAGACCATCCTGGCTAACACGGTGAAACCCCGTCTCTGCTAAAAAGTACAAAAACAAACAAACAAACAAACAAACAAACAAAAAACAAAAAAAACACTAGCCAGGCGAGGTGGCAGGCACCTGTAGTCCCAGCTACTCGGGAGGCTGAGGCAGGAGAATGGCGTGAACCCAGAAGGCGGAGCTTGCAGTGAGCTGAGATCCGGCCACTGCACTCCAGGCTGGGCGACAGAGCGAGACTCTGTCTCAAAAAAAAAAAAAAAAAAAAAAAAAAAAAGACAACAGTGAATACTGTATAATTGAAACTTGTAAAACATAAGCAGGATCTATGTCATTATTGAATTTTAGTGGCTTAACATCCATACAGGTACAGACACGCAAAGTCATTCCTTACTAATAAAACATTACTGGGAAAGTAACCAGGCTCTGAATTACACACATTGATGCATCACTCAGGGAGCAAGCTTGACAGAGACTGCCATCTTCAATGCATGGATGTCAAGATAAGCCTGAAAGTTCACACTGAAGTTGGCAAGAAGGGAAAAGATCATCGAAGAGTTAAGAAGAGTCTCATCATTTCAGGCCTATAATTGCTGTACATTATTATTATTATCTATATGGCATTTGCTCTAACTCAGTCACACCATAGTTCTCACCTGCAGGGAAGATTGAAAATGGACAGCTATCTAGTAACAACTCCATGCTGTGGAAAGGGGTGCACATATTTCTGATGGCTAGCTCTGTCTGCCACAGTGATCAGTCAGCTATTCCTGCGTCATGGTTGAGGCTGAATAAAGTTCAAGTTATGCTCAAATGTTGTATTGCAAGAACTATTATTATATGTTTATTCAACGTTTTTTCAGCTCTCTAAATATTTAAATGCATGTGATGATGCATAAAATGATGAAAAAGCAAAGATAATTCTATACTATATCCTGCTATTCCACATAGCATCTCGTTCTAACATATTTTAAATTGACTTAAACCTGAGTAGCTAACCTGATTAAATCCATGTATGTGCCAGTTGCTTATACAAACTGGTGTATTCTGAATTGCAAAATAAGCAGGTGCCTCAAAGATCATATTTTGAATATACACTTCTTTCACAAATTGAGAACTTTACCACAAATTAAATAGCCACATGGTATATTTTCTATGGCCAACTTGGTTTTCGTACTAAGTCAATTATTACATTCTTTTAAATATATGAACGTGCCCTTCTACAATACAAATGGTTTTGGTTTAATTCTTTTCAAACTCGTTTACCACAACAGATAATTTTATGGCTGCTAATCGGCATAGCTATATGTCAAAGAAATACTTATTTAGATAATTACTTGAGAACACATTAACACACAATTATTAATATATTAATACTAATCACATATTTTACCTACTAAAAAGACAATTATGTTAATAAAGTGTTAAACTTGTTCACATGATAAATTAACCCTGCATAATGCAAAGTGTCGATTTGCTAATAAATTATTTATATGTGTACTTCTTTATTGAAGCAATGTAGGAAAAACTAATAGGAAAATCTCACCTACTACATAACAAAGATGACAGATTGCCCTATGAATCTGATTTATAAGAACTAACAAAATATGGCAACCTTGAGAAGAGGGTAAAAAACAAATTGAAACGCAAGATAATCCAATTTTAAGAGAGTTTAGGTCATGCTTTTCTGAAATTCATGGTTTGTTTCCTTCTACATCTAACACTAGTTAGACATTACAAGGTATTTTTTCTAAGTTAAATGTATACATCAAGTAACAGGTGCAGTGATCTAAGGTTTTTAAAAGTAAAGTCTAAAATCCCATGCTATTTCTGTGGAAAAGATAAATATGTGCACTATAGCCTGTGAGGTTACACAGGAAGGGCATAGTTTTTTCGTTACTCCTATGGTCATGTTAGTTTACTTAAAAAAAAAAAAAAAAAAAAAAAAAATGAGGAACATGACTTCCCTTTGACCTTTTTCTTCCTGGGTTCTAAGTCTGTTGTTAAAATGAACCCTTCTGACTATGTGTCTTACATAACATTTTATTCGTAACAACCGTTTTCACACACTTACAGGTTAATCTAAATTGTGATGACCTCCTTATTAATCTTACCTTTTGTGGGTGTATCACAATTTACTTAAACAATACATGGCAATAGATATAGAATTGGTTTGTTGGCTTGTTCATTTCGTTAATATGAGCCACTCTCAGTTGAACATGCATGCATAAAAACCTTCATGTGGCTGCTTGTTTTGTTTGCATTTTTAAGTGTCATATTTCATTGACTCTTGACCATGAATAATATTAATGCTTCTAATTCTGGGTCAATACTGCTCCAAAAATCAATTTTGTGGCAACTTCCACAGAAGCCACAGTTGATTTACCTTGTTGTCATTAGTTCTTGATTGAGTATCCTGGGTAGATAAAGCCGTGTGATGGGGCTGAGGTCACAAGCACTGCCTGAAATGCCAAATGTTCTGAGAAAGCTTCCATTTTAGCTTCTGTGGTTGAGAACTAGCTCTGCTTTCCACCAAGACTTGTATGATAGGAAATTACCCAAGTATTCGAAGATAATTTAGATGGTTCATAAACGAGATGCCATTTAAAAGATATTAAATTTTCTGGTCTCAGATAAATTAATGTTTATGTTAACAGGTTTGATTTTTGGAAAGAACTTTTAAATGATTGTATGTAATCAAATTTATCAATTTTTAAAATCATTGATTTTACATTTGAAAGACTTACCTGTAATCAGAAAAATATTTACCAAAGTTTCTGCTTAGGTATAATTTCATTTTTTAATATATTTTTATTAGACTATCAAAATACTTGAGTTTATGCATATTTTTGTAGCACTTCATAGTGGTCCTATTAAAGTTGAAGTTTCTGAGTCTTTTCAAAACAGCATTAATCTTGGAATAAGATCTCAATGTAGAAATAATAACATATATAAAATATTATGTCCTACTTTGTTTCACTGAACTTCATACCAAAGTATTATTGAATTTCATCAGCAATATGTTACAAATTAAGTACAGGAAGATGTTTATTACTTTATGTGATAAAAGAACCCTAAATTAGTGAAAAAGTCCTTATTACTGCTCTTTTAGAATATTACCAATAGTTTATTACTAATTATATATGAGACACTGCTATATTTTGATGGCAGATAATGCATGATAAAATTTAATTTTCATTAAATTTTATTTGTACTTTACAGTTGAGATGAGAAAATGGAGGTATATAAAATTTAATAACATATCCAAAATGAATACAAAATACACGGCTTACTAAAGATTTCAGTTTCTTTCTCTTTTTCTCTCTCTATAGATGTATATACACACACACATATGCATACAAACACATGCACATAAACATATTTATACATATAAACATATATAATAGTCTGTTTTGTTCTGTATTAAAATCCTTGTTCTCCATTTAAATTATTTTTAAAAATTTGTGAGTACATGTTGCTGTTATACTTCCAGTAAAGTAGTGCTGTTTGTGTTCATTAAGATGAAATTGCTCAATATGTCCCTCTTCTTCCTTATTGATATTAATTATGAACGTTTTTATTCTTGGTAATTTAAAACTCCAAATAACATTTTTCTCCATTTCATTTTAACATCTCTTAAACTACTAGATTTAAATATATGAAATTGAGGCTGGGTGTGGTGGCTCACACCTGTAATCCTAGCACTTTGGGACACCAAGGCGGGCTAAGTACCTGAGGTCGGGAGTTCAAGACGAACCTGACCAACATGGAGAAACTCTGTCTCTACTGAAAATACAAAATTAGCCAGGCTTGGTGGCACATGCCTGTAATCCCAGCTACTCGAGAGGCTGAAGCAGGAGAATCGCTTGAACCTGGGAGGCAGAGGTTGCAGTGAGCAGAGATTGCGCCATTGCACTCCAGCCTGGGTAACAAGAGCGAAACTCTGTCTCAAAACAAAACAAAACAAAAAACACATGAAATTGCCAATATAGACTAATTTGACTTACAGTGTTGGCAATTTTATATGATTCAATAATTTTTTTTAGTTTTTAATATTTTAAAATCTCCTGTGACTTTTCCACTAAAGTTCTTTATTTTTGATATTGTCTTAGTACTTTTCTTATCAACTTGTATGAGCTCTGCACATCCAAGTACAATAACTCTATTAGCTAATAAATAATTTGATGAGCAGAAACAGGAATTACAACATAGTGCATAATACTAAAATTGCCAATGTAATAGATTAATGTTTTGAAGTAATTTTCATATTATCTAGGGTTATAAATTAAAGAAACACATATAGTCATTTACATTAAACTGTTAAGGAAAGTAGAGATAACTAAAAACTTTGCTTTTTAAATAACAGTACTAGTTAAATGAAAGCACATGGAAATTCTACGCAGAGTGCAATATATTGATCTATTATTCTTTAATATTAATATTATCCACTTACACAAACTTCAGTGCTAAATTGATTGTAATAACATCATTTACAATATCTGTTTACATTCAGAGGTAACAACCAAGCTTCTGTGGGATGAGAAAGAAAAAAAGAGAAAGGAGGAAAAAATATATCTGGTCTACAATAATTACTTAGGATGGATTATATATTTTTTTAAACTTTAAGCTCATATGAAGAGAACCTAAAATTAAGGTAAAATATTTTAAAGTGTGTATTTATGTATTCACAAATAAATAATTATTAAAAATTGTATATTTATATACTCAAAAATGAATTATGAAGCTTTCTTCTCATTCATAATGAATAATTTCTATAGATAGCTTCCTCAAGCAACTTAAAATACACTTATCATGTATATTTATATTTGATAGTGAGTAAAAGTTTTTGATTTTCATGATTTTTCTCAACTCTTACAAAAAACAATGAATGAAATGGTTTCTGTAAACTACAGTTGTGCAAAAGATTATTACTGATCTCATTTTTTTTTTCTTTTGAGACAGACTCACTCTGTTGCCCAGGCTGGAGTGCAGTGGTGCGATCTCAGCTCACTTTAACCTTCACCTCCCAGGTTCAAGTGATTCTCATGCCTCAGCCTCCTGAGTAGCTGGGATTACAGGTGCGTGCCACTACACCTGGCTAATTTTCATATTTTTAGTAGAGACAGGGTTTCACCATGTTGGCTAGGCTGGTCTTGAACTCCTGACCTCAGGGTATCCACCCGTGTTGGCTTCCCAAAGTGCTGGGATTACAGGCGTGAGACACCATTCCCTACCCTGATCTCAGTTATTAAAACACTTAAGTATACGCTTTGTATGTTTTATAAATTTCAATCCTCAAAATCACATTCAAATTTTATTACCTTTAATTTTAGTATAAGCTGAAAGACATCTTTGAAGTTGATAAAGGACAAACAGTTATGGTCTGGTGTCTTTGTAAAGTATCAACTTGACCATGCTAAGCTACATCTCCTAAAATTCCCTTTCTAGCACGTTTCTGTTAGGAGAGATTTTTATGGAGGGCAGAAGTGACGTGGCAGCCATTAGTAGCTCACACACGTCCTTTTCTGTTGGCTCACAGTTTTGGCAAAAGCCAGTTGTAGAGCCTTCCTCTGGAGTCTTTTTTTTCTGACTCTGGGGCAAGATGTGTGGATTAAGCTTTGTGAAAGTGGTCCTGGATTTTGTACGATATCCATATCATCTGGGTAGAGGCAACAAGAAAATTCTTAAGTTTCAGTTCATACTCTAAAGACTTAGCTCATGTTTGTGGGTATCAGATTGTTATGGTTCCACTTTTCTTTTTTAACTTTGACTGATGCAGACACAAAATGATCAAAGAGTAAATGCCAGTATTTATATCACAGTAGTGCTTATCAGCTGACTATTAGCTCAACGTTGAACCAATATTTGAACCCTGGGTTTCATAAAATGAAAGTTTTCTCTTTTTCTATCACCAGCATACTGACTATGTGAAAGTGCTTTGAGAAATTGTGAGGTATTACATACATTTAGATTTTTATCATTATTATCAACATTATTACTATTAAGCTTTGCCTAGTGCAAACTTTATTAGAGGTACACTTAATGTCAGGTTCATGATTATGCCAATTGTCATGCCCAGGTTCAGGTTTCAGCTCATGCTGAGGTCTGAAGAGAGTGGGTGGATGAGCAGATAGATGAAAGAACACTCACGAGACCATAGGCAGGTGAAATGTAGTTTTATTTAGCAGCTCTCTCATCAGCATCTCACTCACACTAATTCTCTCACACTGTCCGCCTTTTCTCGGCTGCTTAGTTTGGCAGCTCCCACACACAGCTGCCCTGCCGGCTCTCCCTTGCCTTCAGAGTCAGCAGCTTAACTCTTTCTCTCTTTGGGACTAAGCTAGCTGAACTGTGTCCTGGCTCCCGCTGTCTTCTGCAAAGACAGACAACTCTGACTCTCTCTTTCTCTGGGCACAAGCATGCCTGTACAATGTCAGCAGGGCAATTATACCTTTTACAGACAATAGTGGCGTAGAGCCAAATCATGAGGCTTCTCATGTTATGGCTACATGACTGTGTTTACATTATACACGGAATTGTGCACCCGTTTTCCAAACTTGCTGAGTCACTCTGGCCCGGATGTCTGCCTCAGCCTATTCCTTGACCAAAGCTCGGCCATGTGTCTTACACTTATACTAAACATTAAAAGTTGATTACAAATGATACATGTTTTTATTAGGCTTTGAAAAACACCCTCAAAGGAATTAACTAGATTCTGTTTAATTACTGAGCAAGAAATAGCTGACCAAGTTAAAAAGTCAACTAACCTTTTAATTAAACCCATTGGTTAAACAGGGAATCCCCAATGTATTTAGTCCCCTTTAATCTTGACATCTGTTATATAGCTATCAGCTACCAATTATTGCTGTGATTAACTTATCACAGTGTGTATATGTATACAAATGTGTGTATGTGTATATATATACACACATACATGCATATAAACATATATATATGTGTATATGTATATACGTGTGTGTGTGTATATATAAAGGGCTTTTTGGCAATAAATTAATTCACGTACCATAGTTTGCTATTTAAAGTCACCCTGTCTGCCACTAGTCACTACCCACCAACATGTTTGCTGTTGCTAATGTACACAATATGATTCAACTAAATGTATAAATGAATTACAAATATTTTAAACACATTACATCAGAATATCCTCTTGATTCTCTAAGGTATCCATACATACTCCTATCTCACAGAGATTTCAAAAGGAGAAATCGAATGATTGATTATCTCCAACTATTAAGAACCTACAGTTCACAGTTGCAATGAGCCAAATTCACTTCTAAGCTCTTCTGACATAAGGTTCATAACATTTTTGAATTCTTACTAGATATCAAGTCCTCTATAAATGCTGTGGTAGACAGAATAATCCTCCTTCTCAATGGCAAGATGTCCATGTCCTAATCCCCAGAACATATGAATATATGTTATATCCTATGGCAAAAGGGACATTGCAGATGTCATTAAGATTGCAGGCCTTGAGATGGGAAGATTTTTCTTGACTGCCAGCTGGGCCTAATCTAATCACATACGTGATTACAGTGATAAGAAGGACTCAATTCACCATTGATGGTTTCGAAGATGGAGAAAGGAAGACATAAACCAAGGAATGCAGGCAGACCCAACAAGCTTTAAGAGGCAAACAAACAAACAAAAAAAACTAGATTATCCCCCAAACCCTCCAAAATGGTTCTACCAACACTTGATTTTACTGCCTGTTGGGCTTGCTGTTAGCCCAGTGCAATCTATGTTGAACTCCTTTGTTTTAAGTCACTAAGTTTGTGGTAATCTCTTACAGAAGCAACAGAAAATTAATACAATGGCTTATATGCCATTTAGTTCACAAAAAAACATCAGGTAGCATTATTGTACTTACTTAATAGAGAAAAATGAGTCTCAAAATGATTAAGTGAACTAAAGTCGTCTGGTTAGTGAGAGATAAAGTGGAAGTTAAACTCCACATTTCTCTCTGAATAAAAATGCCAATGTTAAATCAGGTTTAGCCTAAAGCTGCCTCCTTACATGTTTTAAGCTTGACCTAAAAGGTTTTTCTGTACATTGTGAACCATAAAAAGTTGAGGTATAAACAGATCATAGCCTACACTTGTGCCAATCACTGAGTTTTGGCTAATCAAAATTGGCATATAAAGAACATACTTAGGGTAATAAAAGTCATCCATGACAAACCCATAGGCAACATGACACTGAATGGGGAAAAGTTGAAAGCATTTTCCTCTGAGAACTGGAGCAAGACAAGGATGCCCACTTTTATCACTTCTCTTCAACATAGTACTGGAAGTCTTAGCCAGAGCAATCAGACAAGAGAAGGAAATAAAAGGTATCCAAATGAGTAAAGAGGAATTCAAACTGTTACTGTTTGCTGATGATATGATTGTATACATAGAAAACCCTAGAGACTCATCCAGAAAGCTCCTAGAATCAATAAATGAATTTAACAAAGTGTCAGGATACAAAATTAATGTACACAGATCAGTAGCTCTACTATACACCAACAGTAACCAAGTTGAGAATCAAATAAAGAACACAACCCTTTTCACAATAGCTACAAAAAAAAGAAAAAGAAAAAAAAAAAAAAAAAAAACCTTAGGAATATACCTAACCAAAGATGTGAAAGACCTGTACAAGGAAAACTACAAAACACTGCTGAAGGAAATAATAGATGAAACAAATGAATAGAAACACATCCCACACTCCTGTGGGTAGAATCAATATTGTGAAAATGATCATACTGCCAAAAGCAACCTACAAATTCAATGCAATTCCCATTAAAATACCACCATCATTCTTCACAGAACTAGAAAAACCAATACTAAAATCCATATGAAACCAAAAAAGAGCCTGCATAGCCAAAACAAGACTAAGCAAAATAATAAATCTGGAGGCATCACATTACTCCACTTCAAACTATACTTCAAGGTCATTGTCACCCCAAGAGCCTAGTACTGGTATAAATCTAGGCACATAGACCAATGGAACAGAATAGAGAACCCAGAAATAAACCCAAATAATTACAGCCAACTAATCTTCAACAAAGCAAAGAAAAACATTAAGTAGGGAAAGGACATCCTATTTAACAAACGTTGCTGGGATAATTGGCAAGGCACATGTAGAAGAATGAAACTGTCCTCATGTCTCATCTTATACAAAAATCAAAAATCAACTCAAGATGGATCAAAGACTTAAATCTAACACCTGAAATCATAAAAATTCCAGAAGATAATTGGAAAACCCCTTCTAGACACTGGTTTAGGCAAAGACTTCACGATCATGAACCCAAAAACAAATGCAACAAAAACAAAGATAAATAGATGGGACCTAATTAAACTAAAAAGCATCTGCACAGTAAGAGAAATAATCAGCAGAATTAACAGACAATCCACAAAATCTTCATAATCTATACATCTGACAAAGAACTAATATCCAGAATCTACAAATAACTCAAACAAATTCACAAGAAAAAAAAATCCCATCAAAAAGTGGGCTAAGGACATGAATAGACAATTCTTAAAAGAAGATACACAAATGGCCAACAAGCATAGGGAAAAATGCTCAATATCACTAAGTAACAGGAAAATTCAAATCAAATCCACAATGTGATATCACCTTACTCCTGCGAGAATGGCCATAATCAAAAAATAAAATAAAAAATAGATATTGGCATGGAAAGTTGAACATTTTCACATTTTGGGGGATGTAAACTAGAAAAACCACTATGAAAAACAGTGTGAAGTTTCCTTAAAAAACTAAAAACAGATATACTGTTTGATTCAGCAATCCCACTACGAGGTATCTATCCAGAAGAAAAGAAATCATACAAAAAAGATGTTTGCACATGCATGTTTATAGCAGTACAATTTTCAATTTTAAAATTATGGAACCAGCCCAAATGCCATCAATCAATAATTGCATAAAGAAAATGTGGTATACATTGGAGACTATTATTCTAAGTGAAGTAACTCAGGAATGGAAAACCAAGCATCATATGTTGAGTTCCTCCCACTCATAGGTGGGAGCTAAGCTATGAGGACTCAAAGGCATAAGAATGATACACTGGACTTTGGGTACTTGGGGGAGAGGGTGGAAGGTGTGGCAAGCGATAAAAACCACACACTGGGTACAGTGTGCACCGTTCGGGTGATGGGTGCACCAAAATCCCAGAAATCACCACGAAAGATCTTATTTATGTAACCAAACACCACCTGTTCCCCAAAAACTTTTTGAAAAAAAAAATAGAAGAGTGAAGACCTTCTGGTAATGTTCTCTTTTGATGGGTACACCAATCCCAGAAATCACCACTAAATAACTTATTTATGTCACCAAACACCACCTGTTCCCAAAAAACGTATTGGAAAAAAAAAATAGAAGAGTGAAGGCCTTCTGGCAATGTTCTCCTTAACCCATGATGTGTTTTAAGAGGAGTGAACCAATGTTCTGTTTCTGACTGATTATGGGGCAGCATATGTACATTAAAGTTTTTCACCTGCATCGGGCCTTCATCTTTTATCTATCAAAGTATAAGCCATCCATGTATAAGGCTGGCTGAAATTCTTCACAAACAAAAGTATACCCCATAAGTACACATAAGAGATCCCCTTTCACTTCTATCATTCATAGAGGCATAAGCAAGGGAAGAAAATATTCAAAGATAAGTCTCATGATAGTAGAGAAGTCTTGATCTGTGATATTGGTTAAAGCTGTTCACATCAAGGATGTCATTTTCTTCTGGGGAGAAACTTTCCTGGTTAGCTTTACCTTAAGGATTCCAATCTGTGTACAGTTCCAGGAATGTGGAGGGACTCTTCTGAGTTGTGAGACTATGAACCCGAAGTTTAAGTTCCCAAAGTTTTGCTGTAGTATGGATGGCAAGGACAGTCTTTCTCTGATGTTCTCAGCAGATCCAATCTTCAGGTTCTAGACTGTGAAGAGGTTGTTGTCCTCAGTGAACCATAAAAAGCTTTCTTTACATGGTGAAAATACACTGTGGCATAATAATCTACCATTATAACATCAGCCCTCTTGCATGGGAAGCTTTTCTACAGTCAGAAAACATGCATTGAAAGTAACAATTGAATGAAATCCCTTTATAAATGTTTAAATGGCCCATCGGGTAGCCAAATGTACCTGAAGTTTTGATTGTCTTCCCAGGAATATGGATTTAATAAACAAAACGTTGGCTATAAACTATTTTAGCAATTTGGAAGTCACCACAAAAATATATATTTAATTTGGATCATTTTATCTTCTCCATGATGAGTCATGGAATGCAGAACTTTTAATAACAAAAGTTTTAAAGACTCAGGAAGGACAAGGCTGCAACTGTTCTGGTTCTCCATGAGTCCATGTGTAGCACTGGACTTATGTCCTCTTGAATGCCAGTTTTTTCTCAAATTTAAGTGCATAGCACTGATAACTAATGGGTTATCATAGGTAATTTGACATAGACCATGTATCAGTTGATTTAACACGAAAATCTGGCGAAGTATTTTCTTGGTATTCAATTTATTTTTGTTCTACTTATGTTAGCAGTTTTATTAAACAGTGTTTTTGTTAAAGTTTCAGAAATTCTTACCCTGTCCAAATGATACAAACTTAAAGTTATTAGAAACCTGTATTCAAGAGTGTTTTTCAGGGTCCTTTCCATCCTTTCATGAACCTCCTAAGACACCATATTCTAGGAGTTTGATGCTAGTGAAGTTTTCAGAAACTATATCAGCATTATGCAGTTAACTGTGGAAATGACTTTAAAGAGTAATTGTTAAAGACACAGTTGACAAGGAACTTTGGTTATTTCTGTGGTCTGCAATAACCTAATATAATAACCTTAATTATGATTGATAGCATATACTCAGACATTAGAATTTTAGAATCCCATACAATTTTGGAGCATAGATTAATATTATTCACTAAAATATAACCTGAAGAAGATTAAACATTATTTTCATTTTGACTATTCCATGCAACTAAGCAAGTCAAATAATCCTATTTGCATCTCTTTTGGATGCTCCAGGGGCCTCTGTAGCATCCAAAAGTTAGGGGTTAGAAAAGACAATTTTAAAGCTGAAATTTGATTTTTGGGAAGCCTATCAAATATGTTAAAAGCTTAAGACCCTTGCTATTATGCTTAACCAGTTTGACAATGAGGTGTGATTCTTATAAACCCTTTATAATCCTTTACTAATGTTTGTTAAAGAGCAGATCAGTGCTTTAAGAGAGTAGAATGATTGTTACTAAAGGCTCGGAAGGATTGGGGGTAGGAATGAAGAGAAGCTGGTTAATGAGTACAAACATAGAGTTAGATAGAAAACATAAGAAATAAGTGTCTGATAGCAGGTACACTTGGGGTCCGCAACCCCTGGACTGGCACTGGTCCCCGGCCTGTTAGGAAGTGGGCTTTGCCGCCGAACATGAGCAGCTGCGAGTGAGCAAAGCTTCATCTGTATTTACAGCCGCTCCACATCACTCACATTGCCACCTGAGCTCTGCTTCTTGTCAGATTAGTGGTGGCATTTGATTCTCATAGGAGTGTGAACCCTATTGTGAACTGCACATGTGAGAGGTCTAGGTTGTGCACTCCTTATGAGAATCTAATGCCTGATGATCTGCCACTGTCTCCCATTACCCTCAGATGGAACTATCTAGTTGCAGGAAAATAAGTTGAGGGCTCCCACTGATTCTACATTATGGTGAGTTTAATAATTATTTCATTATATTATATGTATTACAATGTAATAATAAAAGGGATATAGTACACAATAAATGAAATGCACTTGAATCATCCTGAAACCATCCTCCCCACCCCATCCATGGGAGCAATTTCTTCCACAAAATTGGTTCCTGGTGCCAAAAAGATTGGAGACCACTGATGTACAGCATGGTGAATCTAGTTAATGACACAGTGTTATATATTTGAAATTTGCTAAGATTGCAGATCTGAAGTATCTTCACCACCTCACCCATACAAATGATAATTATGTGAGTTGATTGATGTGTTAATTAACTTGATTGTGGTGATCATTTTACAATGCATACAAATTATCAAATCATCACATTGTGTAAATGAACAATCTAGCCTGAAAATGTATTTTAAAACTTTTCTTTTCCTTTTTTCCCCTTTTTTCTCTAGTCTCAAGATACGACATTGAAGCTAGCTGGAGAAACCTTTTCTTTTTAGTCTTAAAATATACCCTTGAAATGTACTTTCTTTGAAATACCATGTCCTTCCTTTTCCCTTTCTTATATACTCCCTTACACCATACACATTTATCTAACTGTATTCTTGTTTCTAATTGTGTCCTTACTTGGAAGTTTCAGTGGCTAATCTTGAAACAGACCTTCAGGCATAGAGAACTAGCTGCAAAATTTCAGAGATACTTCAAGGCAGTTGGTCATTGTTGAGATGACACCAGCCCATGATCCAGGTGGACCACAGCTTGAGATAGCCACTGGAATAAGACACACAGACCTTAGGCTCAGCACACTTCCTGCATGTTTCCCATTCCAAGTTTCCCCTTTTAAGCCCCTTGCCCCAGCCTAAAGTTTGAAGTGGTTGCTTTGGAAGTGAATCCAGCCACTTAACCGTAGCTAGTTATGGTAAATAAAGCAACTTTGTTTCTACCATGTTTTGCTCTTGTTGGGTTCTACACAGCTAGAGTTTGGTTACAGTTGTACACCCCCAGTATTAAAACTTTTTTTCTGTCAATTATACCTCAATAAAGCTGGAAAAAGGAAAAATGAAAGAATTAGCTGTGGACTGAAATAATATATTTGCAAATTAGTTATTCAAAGAATGACAACTCATAACTATTCCACAAAAGACTATCAAAACTAAATAATAAGCAAACAAGTAGCCCTCCAAAAATTGGGCAAAATACCAGAAGTAACACATCACCAAAAGAGATATGCGGATAGCAAATACGCATATGATGAGATGCTTAATATCATTATTAATTAGGATAGGCAAATTAAAACTATCAGATATCTCCACACACACATTTGGAAACGCTGTATTCAAAAGCACAAGCAGTATCAAGTGTTGGCAAACGTGGAACAATAGGACTTCTTATATATTGCTTGTACAAATGCAAAATGCTATAATCAACATTGAAGTTTCTTATAAAGTTAAACTTACACTAACCTATGACCCACCAATTCCACTTGTATTTGCTCCAGTGAAAAGAAACAATGGTTTACACAAAAATCGATTCCAGGATGTTTATAGCAGGATTTTTTTCGCTGTAATTACTACACACTGGAAACAACCAGATGTCTTTCAAATGGTGAATACCTAAACAAAACACATACATCCATAAATTGGATACCACATAGCAAGAAAAAATAATGGGTTCTTGGTTCTCACAGAAATGTGGGTGAGTTATACATGCATTTGACTAAGTGAAAGAGGTCAGACCCAAAGGCCACATATGCATGATTCAATTTATATGACATTCTGGAAAAGATAAACCAAAGGAAAGCTATAGATACCACATCAGTTAATTTTCGTGGGTTAGGATTGTGGAAGTGGTTGACTGCAAAAAAGGACAGCAAGAGGAAATTTTTCTGGTGATAGAATAGTTCTGTATAATATTGTGTATATATAGATACACAATTCTGTGCATCTATATATAATACTATAAAGAGTGATTTCTACCATATGTAATTTTTAATAAATAGCCAAGACAGAATGCAGACTGACTCTAACTGTATTAACAATGAGTAATATTACCTCATTTAAGGAGGTAGAAAAAGAACAAACAAATTAAAGTCTGAGAGAAAAACATTGTAAAACACTGTTTGACCAAATATCATCAGCTAATAAACAAAAGAAATAGACACAAGCGTGGTACTCTAGTTGGTAGAGTTTTTCTCTTAAGAGCATGAAACAGCAACTCTGAACTACTTTACTGGTATCAGCACATACATTGTAGATAATGAAAGCCATGTTTCTCACTCTGATATAAGTTAGAAATAATCAAAGAGAGAATGACATAATAAACTCTGTAGTGTTGGGTTAGATTTAGAGTTATCGGTATGATCTCATTTAAAAAATATACATACAAAAAGTATACAAAAGTATGTATACCTCGGTTACTTTACATAAATGCATTTCCTGTCTCTGTCTGATGAGAGTTCGCAGAAGCAATGATACCCTAGCAGCAACTAATAAAACTAGGGCACAGATCTTAGTGTTTAAACATCATTACCTAATGATAATGAACCAAGGCCCAGTGGAGAAGTAGTTGGTTCCAGGACTGGGGTAAGAAAAATACAAATTAACCTTGGAATTTCATGTGGTTCCAGGAGGTAAATAAGTGATAAAATTTTAAAAGAGAGGAGAAAAAAATGAAAAAAAAAAAAAAAGATGAGACATGTCAAAATGTGGTTCAGGAGATCAGTACGACTTGTTTTCTGAGAACCAGTCACAAGAACCTACTGAAAAAAACAGGAGCTGATGAGAACAGGATGCAGCAAAGAAATCAGCCCAAACCAGCTAAAACCAAGATGACAATGAAAGCAGCTTCTGGTTGCCCTCACTGCTTATTACATACTAATTATAATGCATTTGGATGCTAAAAGACACTCCCACTGCAAACATGACAATTAACAAATGTCAGGACAACCCCCAGAAGTTACCTTATATAGTTTAAAAGAAGAGGGACCTTTGGTTCCAAGAAGCCTTTGCCCCTTTTTCAGAACATTCATGAATAATCCACCCCTTATCTATCATATAATCAAGGAATAGTTCTCTATAAATAGCTAGTCAGCAATTCACGAGGGCTGCTGCTGCTGCTGCTACTCTCTCCGTGGAGCAGCCATATTCCTCTACTCAGTTGCTTTAATAAACTTGCTCTCCCTTTGCTCTCTTGGCTCACTCCTGTTCTTTCTTGGACAAAGCCAAGA
Organism: Papio anubis; assembly: GCF_008728515.1. NCBI lineage: Eukaryota > Metazoa > Chordata > Mammalia > Primates > Cercopithecidae > Papio > Papio anubis. The sequence continues at coordinate 72,435,022 of NC_044988.1, forward strand.
ACCTCCTGGCCTAAGCTCCGATTTTAGGCCTCACCTGCATCAAAAAGACATAGAAGCCAATCTGAAAGCTCTCCTGTGACCAAAGCTAACACAATTTGAGCAATTAAATTAATAATTATAGTTTTATATTATAACCCAGATAATAATGTAAATATTGAGTTCATGGTAATATAAATAAATTAAGTAAATAAATAAATAAGTAAACTGGGCAGAAGAGACAATTCTTTCTTACACAAGAATTCCAATTAACACATTTATAAAAATGAGGGAGATAGGAAATAATCGTCAGAATGCCATATAATAATCATTGTAGGCAAAAAATTGTGAGCAAAAGGACACAAATAAACAACATATTTGCACAATCTCAAATTATTTGTCCCTAATTTATTATAGTAACTGTACTATGAAGAAACCTAGTAGATATCACTGTAATCAAGGGATCAAGATTCGTATCACTCTAACAAGCCATACTGACATCACTGAAATGTTGCCATAATCCACTCATTCAGCAAAGCCTATTGCCTCTTTGGTATTTTTCCCCCAAATCCAAATCTTTAATATAATTGTGACAAAACATCAGATAGACTTCAGATTCAAATTGAGAGGCATTCTACAAAATACTTGCAAAATTGTCAAGATCGTGAGGGACAAACAAAAACTATTGAACTGTCCCAAACCAGAGACAACTAAGTCAGGACAACTAAATGCAATGTAGGCTTCTGGATTGGATCTACAAGGACAAAAAGGACATTAGTTGACATATGCTGAAATATAAATTGTTTGAAGTTTGCTTATTAGTATTTTACCACTTGAGTTCAGTTAATATTATTTTACCAATGCTAATATTATTGTACCGATTATCTTAGCTTTTATAATAGTATCATGACTATACACAAAATTAATATTGCAAGCTGGGTGAAGCATCTACAAAACTCCCTGTATTAACTTTGCTACTCCTTTATACATCTGAAATTATTTCTATAAACGGTCAAAAACCCAAATGGAAACAAAAAAAAACAAGGCAAAACAAGTTTTTTCTTAAGTATGATATTGTCAATAACAAAAGACAAGATTAAAGAGAATTGTGCCAAAAGGAATGCATAAGGGAACAATGGAAACACATGTACAACATAACATCAAGAATTAGAGATATCACAGAGTTCAGTAAAACATTGTTCCCAGGCTAAAATTTCACACTCCCATTCATTGCTCAAAGGCAGTTATACATTTTGGCCTTTGAAACCTGGCCTCAAGTTGATTTGACTGTAGGGTAGAATTTTGGTATGAGGTTAAGAAAACACCACAAGATAGTACAGATTTTTGGCTGAATGAAGTATTAATTCCTGACATTGTCCTTAATTCCTGACAAAATTGACATTAATTCCTGACAAAATACATGGATTTTGAGACTCACAAACGTTGTGCTGTACTAAGTCACGCAACTACCAATGAGAATATAAATGTTTCGGTCAGAAAGAATTAACACATTTGAATATACAGGGTTTGCTAAATAGTAGGCTATTAACATCATTAGATACAGAGTATGTTGTTATAAGAGCCATTTATTTATGAACACGTCACAAAATACATAAAATATGTACTTCAACATAAATATTAATCTGTTATGCTTTTATTCATGATTCACCTTTTTTTGCAAAAACAAATTAAAATTGATACACCCTAATGTATGCATTAATATTGAATCAGAAGATTATTTATGATTTCATAGGTCTAGGAAAATTTCTTATATGAAAGAAAGATGAAATTGAGTTATCTATATAAATATTGTTTAACAACAAATAAATTAGCCAAATGTGGTTATACACTAACAACTGCAAAGAATATTGCAGAAAACTGGCTGGGCACGTTGGCTTACATCTGTGAGCCAGCATTTTGGGAGGCAAAGATGGTCAGATCACTTCAGACCAATAGTTTGAGAACAGCTTGGCCAACATGGTGAAACCCTGTCTCTATGAAAAAATATGAAAATTAGCTGGGTATGGTAGCATTTACCTGTAGTCCCAGCTATTCAGGAGGTTGAAGTGGGAGGATTGCTTGAACCTGGGAGGCGGAGGTTGCAGTGAGCCAAGATCACACCCCTGCACTCTAGCCTGGGCAACACAGCAAGACTCTATCTCAAAAAAAAGAAAAAAAGAATATGGCAGAAAACCACTTAGTAGATACAAGAAGCCATTTATGTTCCTCCAAAAAGCTGAATGTATAAGATCAGATAGTTTTGATTTTAATGATGATACTATACTAGTGCTATATTAAAGCCGAAATGACTATAGCCACACCAACTCTTTTTGGTTTTTTGGAAATGGAGTCTCCCACTGTTGCCCAGGCTGGAGTGCAGTGGCGTGATCTCGGCTCACTGCAAGCTCCACCTCCCAGGTTCACGCCATTCTCTGACAACAGGCGCCCACCATCATGCCCAGCTACTTTTTGTATTTTTAGTAGAGACAGGGTTTCACCGTGTTAGCCAGGATGGTCTCGATCTCTTGACCTCGTGATCTGTCCACCTCGGCCTCCCAAAGTGCTGGGATTACAGGCGTAAGCCACCGTACCCGGCCAACTCTTAAGTGAGGAAACTAAATCCAGTAATGCGTTCTCTATTAGAACCCAAAAAATGCATTATTTGTTTTCAGTTAATGATTACATCTTCATCACTAAGGGAAAAAAAACCTCAGTCTTTATTAAAATATTCAAAGATATGCTAAAATATGCCATAAACCTACTTGTATGAATGTACCTGTCATTTTTCCTTTTGTGTATGCTCTGATCTTGACTAACTAGACTCCATGTTATCCCCAATATTTACAATATGCTTTCTGTTTTATAATCTGCTTGTTCTGTTCCTTCTGCCAGGAAAGTTTCCTTTTACATTTTTCTTCTAATGCACATCTTTTCATTCTTTAAGTATTAATGCAAATAATACTTACTCTAACAGAACTTCCACAGCAAAATTAAATATTTCCCTTATCTGTGCTCTCTCACTATTTGTTCCTAGCTAGATTCACTCATTACCCCATCTGTATTAGTCTGTTTTCATACTGCTATAAAGATATTATCTGATAACTGGGTTTATAAAAAAAAAAAAGGAGGTTTAATTTATAAAGAAAGGAGGTTTAATTGACTCACAGTTCTACATGGCTGGGAAGGGCTCAGGAAACTTACAATGATGGTGGAAGTTTAAGGGGAAGCAAGCACCTCTTACCACGATGGAGCAGGAGAGAAAGAGAGGATGGAGGGTCACAGACTTTTAAACCATCAGATCTCATGGGAACTCACTATCATGAGAACGGCATGGGGGAAATCACCTCCATGATCCAATCACCTCCCACCAGGTCCCTCCCTTAACATATAGGGATTACAATTCTAGATAAGATTTGGGTGAGGACAGAGAGGCAAACCATATCACCACCTATCCAATTTTTCAACAAACTCATTTTAAATGCTTCCTATGTGTCCATTCTAAGAGCTGGAGGCACCTTGCTAAAAGAAGCAGACATGGTCCTCAGTTTGAAAACATGATACAAAAAAATGCATATATGAGCCTGTGTGTGTTTTCTTTCAAAAGAAAGACATACAGAGAGAAAGGTGGATAAATAATAGACAGGTAAATAGATGTAGGTATTTATGAATATATAAACGATGATATGGAAGTCTTTACCATAGGATCTTGTACTCTTATATTTCCCAAACTGAAGTGATGACTGCCATTCTATTATTATCACCCCAAACAATAAAGCAGATTTTAACTTTTTCAGAAACAACTATGTTATCCTTGGAGTTAAAACAGCCTAACCATAGAAGTATCATAATAAAATGGAAGATAAAGACAACTTTAAAGTATGCTTATAATTACCTCAAAATGAAATACAAAAAGCCGCAAAATGTTTCTATTTGGTTTTTATGGCAGGAAGTAGCCATCTTCTTCACATTTAAAATTTTGCCAATAGATCAATATACAGAATTATCATAAAATTTTATATGCGCAAGATGTTCATTTTGATCTCAAATTTTTCTACAGCAATTCTTTAGATAAATGAAATAATAGTAAACTTCACTTTATAGATAATCATACCTAACCTCTTGCTTGATGTGCTTAAAAACAAATATATTAACCATTGAAAAATGTGTTAGCCCATAAAGAAAGGGAAGGAACAGTATTTAGTCATAACTAATTGAAAATATGCTACGTGGAAATTGTGATGTTAGGCTTTCCATACATGTCATTTCTTGTAATGTTGAAATCACAGTCACAACAAAGAAGAGGCTATCTCAGCTCACGTCTCTACCCCCAGTGCTCACAACAATGCCAAGTGCATAATGGCATTCAAGTTGGTGTTAGTTGAATTAACTTGTATAATATTAAAGAAAAATGAAACAAAAATCACCTAGCTATTAAGGAGTGGAATTGAAATTCTAACCAAATTTTCACTGAGTTAAAGATATTTTTGATGTGAAATTATTCATTTATTGAACTAACACAAAAGAAAAGTAAGTAAAGTGATTTTGTAACAAGTTCTACACACTATGAGCAAACTATGTGTCCCAACCTAAGAATGGAAAAAATAGGCATAAATAATGTCCCCATTTCCTTGTAGGGTCACAGGTCTTTGAAATTCTAGAGAAAGTAGAAATCTTTCATCTAAATAGCCAATTGTTTAAAATTGTCTTTTTTGACAGGAATGTTGTTGATTATATAACTCTAACCCTTTGAAAAAATTAAAGGTCAGAATAGACTTTCTCCTCTTTTCACTAAAGATGTTTTTTTTTTTTTTAAAGGAACTTCTTGTTTTATTGTAAAAGGAAAACAAATTAAAACTTGAAGAGTTCATTTCATTCTATCATTCATGAAAAGATCATTCTATACAATACACACTCAAAAATTTGCTGTCCAATGTTTTGGGGTATTCATCAACATTCTAAAAAAAAAACCATCATATAATAGTGAGTCACTGAACAAAAATAATCTGTACTCAAATATATGTGAATACATTGTATTTCTTTTTTTTGACATACATTGATATTTTTATTGAGGTTTGAATAAAATAATGACAATTGATAGCTAAAACAAGCAATATACGCTTAAAATTCAACGCTAAAAATTAATACATTTTATACATATATTTGTTATGTATAATAAAAATGCACTTACTTATCTATATACTGAATATTCTTTAGCTGCACAATCAGCATCAGTACCTGAGTATCCCTTGGGGAATGTCTACAACATCCATCCTAATGCATTATTGCTTTCATATTCCATTTAAAATGGAATGACTGGCTCAGTAAATATTTAGGGAATAGAATACAGGTATTTTCATGTTTATTTATTTATTTATTTATTATTATTATTATTTTTTTATTATTATACTTTGAGTTCTAGGGTACATGTGCATAATGTGAAAATTTTGCAATCTACTCATCTGACAAAGGGCTAATATCCAGAACCTACAAAGAACTCAAACAAATTTACAAGAAAAAAACAAACAACCCCATCAAAAAGTGGGCAAAGGATATGAACAGACATTTCTCAAAAGAAGACATTCATACAGCCAACAGACACATGAAAAAATGCTCATCATCACTGGCCATCAGAGAAATGCAAATCATGTTTATTTATTTAACTTTACGATAGTTCACGTTTTGAGGTCCAAACCAAATGCTGCCTCTTCCCTGCAGTATTTTCGGATCTAATATCAAAAACAGTTTCTCCGTTGCTGAGTTTGTCATATTCCTTGGCTCCTTGCTTGTTAAATAGATTATTTTCTATTTTTTAATCAGCCTTTTTGTTTATACTTTTGCCCACACGTGATTCAGATGCTGACATTTTAAGGCTGTTGCACACAAAGTCATTGAAACTCTGCAACCTTGTTTAATTATTAGTTCCTTGAAAACTATTATCAAGTATGTATCAGTGCATGTTAATTACAGATATCATTTATTACTTTTGGAAAATGAAAGGATCGTATAGTGAAAATAGCAACATCTTTGACAAAATTGGAGAGAATAGGTTTGCATCAGAAATCCACTACAACTCTCACTCTAGTCAGTTTACTTAGGTCTTTAAGCTTCAAATTCCTTCTCTGTTACATAAGGGTAAATCATACTTACCAAAAATGCATTTAGCACAAAACTGGCCCATATTAAGCACTCTTAGGCTTTTGTCAAAGCTTAAATAAAATTATGCTTGAGTATTCGCAAAATCTTGGAAACACAAAAACTTGTTATTTTTACAAATGCCTTCAACAGCATTTCTAAAAATATAGTCTATGGACTCTTGAGCATCTCCAAGATCAAGGGGTTTATGAGGATAAAACTATTTTTATAATAAAACCAAGTCATTTTTTGCTGTTTTTACCCTTTTCCTCTCGTCTGTAGAGTAGAGATTTTCAGAGGTTACCTTATATGTAATATCATCATTCCAGAAAATAATTGTATGTATATTTATATGTTCTTATATTTTAAATAGTTCTCAGTTTCAGTTTCTAGTATAGTAAATATTATTAGCTATAACCCACATAAACAAAAGTTCTTGAGGTCTTCAACAATTTGAGTATAAAAATATCCTGAAACCAAAAATTTGAAAACTGAGGTCTACAGATAGATGGAGTTCTGCAGTACTTTAGACCATCATGAACTCAGAAATAAAAATGCTACATAGTTTTCTTTTTCCCATTCTTAAAATTTGAAAAGAAATATTTAGACTGGACACACACATACATACACACACACACACACACACACACACAAAGACTGACTATCTAAATACCTTCCAGGATGGCATTATCTTGCTGAACTAGCATAGCCTAAATCTGGTTATTGGTCTTGCTTTTATAGAAACGGACTGCTTTCAGCAACTCTAAAACTGAACAATGTTTTTTGGTCAAATATACCTAATGTATAAATATGCAAAACCCAGAAGAATGCATCAAAATGCTGGTTTTAAGTAAATTATGATGGTTATCTCTATTAATTTTGCCATTTATCTGAGGAGATCATTTTTCTACCTTTAGGAATCTTTATAGATTCTTCTTTATAGATCACTTTTCTACTTTTAGGGATCTTTATAGATTCCTCTTAATAGACCATCTTAATAGATTATCTAAATATTCCATTTGTCTAAAATGCATAGGGTTAGAGCAAAAGAATCTAAGATATAATATGGCATACTTCACTGAAACCATGGTAAGCTTTTGGAAATGACAAAAAGTTTACTGACCCAGGGCAAAATACTACCTTCTACTAATTTTAAAGCACATCATCGTGTTCTTTAAATTAAACTTGATTCTCCCCATGTAAATCTAACTCTGTATAATTTAAGCAAAAGACATTTTATTGTAAGGATGCCAGAGAATTCACAGCATCTATGGAAAGACTGGAGAAACAAAATTGACATAAGCACAAATATCTAAGAAAAGGCCTGGTGCTAGTGCACTATACAGTCAATATCATGGACACTGTCTGGTTAAGATACTACTGACAGAAGAGAATGGATACTGCTCTTGAGAATGTTATCTGCTTCACCACGAATAAGCCCTGAAGGACCCCTGCTCCTTTGTGTCATTAACTCCAAATCCCAAATTTCAAACGAAGCGTCAGATTGATCAAGTTAATTTATGTGTGTTTCCTATTTGCTAAGGTGTGGGGGTATTTGATTATATTGATTTAATCATTTGTTCTTAATCAACATAATGTAACCATTCTTAAAATAACAGAAAATTGATTCACCTTCATTCCAAAAAGAGCTCACCCAAATCTCATCAGTTGGTTCATCAACTAGTTCCAAGACAAGACCTCCAGGTGAAGCAAATTCGTCTTTATGTTTTTTTTACGAATCTGTTTCCATATCCCACAACCATATAAACAAGAAAAGGCTCACCACCACAAAAGTTCCCTACTTCATAGACAAGCAAAATAAAAGGAAACTAAAATTGAAATTAGTTTAAAAAAGGAAAGGCATGATTCAGCAAGGAAAGAAAGCTAGTAGAGGCTGAGGCTGTAGTCTTCATTTCTACAACTGTGTAAACAGTTGTAATTAATATTTTATACTTCTCTTTCTCACTAGCATTCCATGTTTCCTTTGCCTTCAGCTAATACCAGTTTTAGAGTTTTTGACCTGGTAGTGTGTATTAATTTTCTGTTGCTGCTGTAACAAATTATTACAAATTTAGTGGTTGAAAACAACACAATTGTATTGCTTCATAATTCTGGAGGTCGTAAGTCTGAAATGTGTATTACTGGGACAAAATCAAGCTGTTTGCAGGCCTGAATTTCTTTGGAAACCAGTAGGAGATAATCCATTTCCTTGTGATTTCCATTTTCTAGAGGACTCCTGAATTCATTGGCCTGTGATCCCTTTCTCTAGCTTTAAAGGCAGCTGTGTAACATCTTCAAATCTAACCCTAACTCTGACCTTCCTTCCTCCCACTTATCAAGGGCCTTGTGATTACATTAGAACTACCTGGGCAATCCAGGATACTTTTCCATTTCAAGATGCTTACATCAATCACAACTGAAGTTCTCTTCGGCCATGTAAGATTATATAATCACCCAGGTTCTGCCAATTCAAATGTGGACATCTCCGGGTGTCATTATTCTGCCTACCATATGGTTATGCCAAATCTTAATTCCTGTGTGACCTCAGAACTTTTTGTCCCTATAATTTAAAATAGCTTTAGTAATTTCTGTCAGCATTTTACTCATAATTGTTGTAGAAATAGGAGATTGAAACCATAGAATGATCTGCTTTGTTCCATCCACACTCTTTCCTAGGCCTACTGTATAGCCTGGCAACATAAAAAGCTTAATATGTAGAAAAGAAAACATCTTCATTTCAGAATAAATCATTTTTGTATCCCCTAGTGGAATCAGTTATCCCTTTTGTTCAGAATAATAAACTAAAAACTGTTGGCTGGACATTTCTTATGTATAGATGATTGGGTTTCATAGAAACAGATGTCACCCCAGTCTTCTACACTGAGATTCCCAGGCATGAGTATTCTGGCTAATGGAGAAACAAACTACATATTAATAGCTGAATAAGGGCATTTATCTTATCACTGATATAACCCTATTCTTGCAAATTGCTGTAAGACATTCAGCTGTAATTGAAACCAGGCAAGCTTTGCAGTGGCAATATCCATGCAATATCCAATATCCATGCTGTTGATCCTATACTAGCTTTCTGTCAAAATAGCTCCTTTTTGTAATTACAAGCACAGATATGGTGAGTTAATAAAGGTTGTTGCAGGACCACTACTTTCCACTAAATATACATTTGCTTTCTCTTCTTTAGTCCAAATTTTATTCAGAGCAGAAACGTGCCTAACTAAAAGACTATATTCCTTTGTCCTTCATCCAGGTGTGACCACATGGCAAGAGCTGGTCACTGAGACAAAAATAAAAGTGTTGTGAAAGATTTCCAAAACATCTGTGGAAAGTAAGCTGGCTTAGCTGATAAGAGGATCCTTTTGTAGTCAAGCTTTTCCCCATTTCTGTTTCTTGGCATTCAGAAATGATGACTGGAGCTCCAGCAATATTCTGGACCATGAGTTGAAAGTGGAAAGAATGTTAATCAGATAACAGAAAGAAAGTAGTTCACTCATGAACATGAAGATATATCATAACAGCCATAGACTACATTGCAAGGTGTTTTCTGTTAGAGACAAAAAATGTATTTTTTAAGTTGCTGCTGTTTTATTTTTCTCATTGCGTGTTATATGTAGCAAAATCTAGCTTTAACTAATTAAGAGATCACTGATATTCATATGAACAGGTGTTTTTTTCCCATCTGCCATTAAGAAACTCCCCCATTGTGGGACATTCCGTGAATATGTATATGAGGCACATATGTTACAATTTTTCTGAGGTCCATCCATACATTTCTTCCTAAAACATTTTTATCACTATTATTCCAGTCATGCTCCTCTCGATATCTGATCATAATACTAAAGAATCGTCCATTGCTCATGCATTCCTAAAGATTCTTATCTCCAACCATTGCATCTTCCTGGAAGAGGGGTGATAAGCTGTTCCGCTTAAAGTATTTTTCTTAATAAGAGGGCTTTCCTGTAGGTGTTCAGGATGCTTCTTAATGGGGCGCTAATGGCACAGCAATAAATTTTTGGCTGTCAATATCACTAAAGGTGATTTACATGTCTGTAAGTCAGGCTCATATTTTCTACCTCATTCAATTACTCTCAAGATGCTTTACATAAATTCCTAAGGGTCAGTTCAGGACACAGAAGTGAAACCAAAGTATTGGGGATATGAGAACCTTTATCTGCAAATAATTGGTGCTTTCAGGACATGCTTGGGTCTGAACTCCTGTGAAGGATATTCACTTGAGGATATAGTGCAGAAGGACACACCTGCCTCTAAGGCTAAGTGTACAGATGTCATCCAGTAGGGTCTAGTGGCCTAGTAACCGATGAAGGGCCCTTCTTAAAAGAAGTACTACTTCTTAAAGAGGAAATAACAAATGAAAGAAAGAAACCACGGCTGTTAAAATGATTATTCTGTTAGGTCTTGCCATGGTTTAATTACAGAAATTCTGAGCAGCATTACATCTGCTGCATCATAAGGCTGATTATCAAATTGCTCCAACTGAAACCTAAAGGTTAGGTAAAGGACTTGCATATAAAACACTTTCAATAAGAACTAAGTGAATTGGAGTAGCACACTCCAATATAATTTGAATCACATTGAAAATTTTATGTCTTAGTGAAATTTGTTCCATGATACATATGTCTATATGTTTAAAGGGAATGTCTCAATATTGGACAAATAACTGGACTTGTTGGTATGGGATCTTTGTCACACATTCTTGGATAACAATTTTTCTTAACAAAATCAGTAATGGAAGTATCTTCTACTTCCTGTTTTTCCAAATTTTTTTAAAACTACATGGTGGTTTAAAATAGGAAATACCATGCTGAGCTTCTGACCTTGCCAGGTGATAACTGAATGCTTTTTATGTTTGCTGCTTATTGTAAGGGGTAAAAAGATATCTTTTGTATTAGTCTGTCCTCGCACTGTTATAGAGAACTATGTGAAAATGGGTAATTTATGAAGAAAATACATTTCATCGACTCGTAGCTCACAGGCTTTACAAGAAGCATGACTGGGAGGCCTCAGGAAACTTACAATCATGGCAGAGGGCAGAGGGGAAGCAAGCATGTCTTACCATGACGGAGCAGGAGAGACAGAGAGAAGGGGGAAGTGCCACACACATTTAAATGATTTAAATGAGTGATCTCATGGAAGCTCACTCACAATCATAAGAATAGCAAGGAGGAAATCTGCCCCCATTATCCGGTCAACTCCCACCAGGCCCCTCCTTCAACTCCACATGAGATTTGGGCGGAGACACAAATCCAAACCATATCATTCTGTCCCAGGCCCCTCTGTAATCTCACGTCCTTCTCACATTGCAAAATACAATTATCCCTTCTCAACAGTCCCCCCATCTTAACTCATTCAGCATTAACTCAAAAGTTCACAGTCCAAAGTCTCATCTGAGACAAGGTAAGTCCCTTCTGCATATAAGCCTGTAAAATCAAAAACAAGTTAGTTATTTTTAAAATACAATGGAGACACAGGCATTGAGTAAATGCTTCAATTCCAAATGGTAGAAATGGATAAAACAAAGGGGCTACAGGCCCCATTCAAGTCCAAAACTCAGCAGATCAGTTGTTACATCTTAAAGCTCCAAACTAATCTCCTTCAACTCCATACGGCACATCCAGGGCATGCTGATACTAGAGGTGGGCTCCCAAGGTCTTAGACAGCTCTGCTTCTGTAGCACTGTAGGGTACAGCCCCCAAGACTGCTTTCATGGACTGGCATTGAGTGCCTGCAGCCTTTCCAGGTATATGGCACAAGCTGTTGGTAAATCTACCATTCTGGGCTCTGGAAGATGCTGGCCCTCTTCTCATAGCTCCACTAGGCAGTGCCCTATTGGGGACTCTGTGTGGGGGTTCCAACCCCATATTTTCCCTCCATGCTGTCCTAGCAGATGTTCTCCATGATGGCTCTGCTCATGCAGCAGACTTCTGCCTGGATATCCAGGTGTTTCCATACATCCTCTGAAATCTAGGCAGAGGTTCCCAAACCTCAATTCTTGCCTTCTACATGCTCACATGCTCAATATCAAATAGAAGCCGTCAAGGCTTGGGGTTTGCATCCTCTGAAACAACAGTCTGAGGTGTACCTTGATCCCTTTTAACCACAGCTGGAGCTTGAGTAGCTGAGATACAAGGTATCATCTCCTGAGGCTACACAGAGCAACAGAGCCCCAGGGCCAGCCCATTAAACCATTTTCCCCACTAGGCCTCCAGGGCTATAATGGGAGGGGCTGGCCATGAAGATCTCTGATATGCCCTGGAGAGGTTTCTCCCCATTACCTTGGCTATTAACATTCAGTTCCTTATTAACTATGTAAATTTCTGCAGCCAGCTTGAATTTCTCCCCAGAAAATGGGTTTTTCATTTCTACTGAATGGTCTGGTTCAAATTTTCCAAATTTTTATGCTCTGTCACCTCTCAAATGTTTTGCTGCTTAGAAATTTCTTCCACAGGATACTGTAAATCATCTCTTCTAAATTCAAAGTTCCACACACCTCTAGGGCAGGGGCAAAATGCAGCCAGTCTCTTTGCCAAAGCATACCAGGAGTCATTTTAACTCCAGTTCCCAAGAAGTTCCTCATCTCCATCTGAGACCACCTTAGCCTAGACTTCATAGTCCATATCACTATCAGCATTTTGGTCAAAGCCATTCAACAAGTCTCTAGGAAATTCCAACCTTTCCCACATCTTGCTGTCTTCTTCTGAGTCCTCCAAACTGTTTCAACCTCTGTCTGTTACCTAGTTCCAAAGTCTCTTTCACATTTTCAGGTATCATTTGAGCAGCACCCCACTTCTGGTAACAATTTTCTGTATCAGTCTGTTCTCACACTTCTATAAAGAACTACCTGAGACTGGGTAATTTATGAAGAAAACAGGCTTATTTGACTCACAGTTCTGCAAACTTAACAGGAAGCATGACTGGGAGGCCTCAGCAAACTTACAATCAAGGCTAAAGGCAAAAGGGAAGCAAATACCTTCTTCACATGGTGGCAGAAGAGAGAAAGAGAACAAAGGGGAAAGTGCCACACACTTTTAAACCATCAGATCTCATGGGAATTCACTACCACAAGAACAACAAGGGGGATATCTGCCCCATGATTCAATCCTCTCCCAGCACGCCCCTCCTCCAACTTGACATGAGATTTGGTAGGGGACATAAATCCAAACTATATCATCTTTAGATCAATAACAGCATACTAGATGCTAGGGGCTGTATTAATTAGCTTCAGTAAGGAAAACATATTTGGGATAGTAGTTGCAATTGGAAAACCACCTAATTAATTTCATGATAAAGCTCTGTATTTCCTTGTCTTAGTCAAACTTCATGAAGAATTAAGGGAGAATGTAACAGGAATCATCATTTCTGAAAATCTCCAGTTTTCTGATGTGTGATTCTCAGAACAATGTAGTCTTGGTTTTGAGTCAACATAGACTCTAGAAGATTCCATTTGGTCTTTCTTATAATCATGAGTTTCCCCAAGATAAGAATGCAGGTATGAATGTGTATTTAGCTGAGAAGGTGTATCTCTAGTACTCACTCAGAAATGTTGTAAGTTTACCCATCATAAGCCTCTTCCACAATTCCTGGTGGGTCAGGGATGTTACAATTACAATCTGTGCAGCAAGTAACCAATATTTTGTAAAGTAATCTTATTTTCCCTTATGCTGTACACTGTTACTGTTACTTGGGTGAATAGGTACAAGTCACTTTGGAGCAGGATAAGAGAGTCATAGAAAGTAATAAGATTCGATTACAGTATCTTTCTTCAAGTGAATCCAATCCCCCTTCATTCATAGATACTTGATGCCTTGAATTAATAACTAGGTGAAGGTTTGTACTCTCTATTTTGATGGTTAGACGAAATAAGCAGATTCATTATAACGGAATTATTTTCCCTGTTTGCTTATTTTGTTATTTGTTTTTGTTTATGCGTTCCAAGTAGCAACACTTTTGTCTTTTCATCTCATTTACTCCCAGGAACAACATGAACAATTTCTGTGAATAAAGATCCGCTGTGGTCAAACTATTTTGTTTACTTTGTTTATTTATCCTTTTGCTTATTAAGGTAAACTATGCAGTGTTGGCCTCTGAACTAGTATACGGACTTAATGCCTCTACTTAGTATCTGGCACTCCACAATTATTTCATCCTCATTTGAAATCAAGGATCTTTTTTCATCTACATAATCTCACATCAAAAGGCAGACTTACAGAGCAAAATCATTTAAGTATTTTCTTCTCTCACTAATTCAGCAGATAAAAGTTAACGTAGCAAACCTGAGACTGTTATCCTTCGTAAAGTCCTAATTATACTATTGGCATTTGATTGGCTTCTGTGGACTTATACTTGGGGAGTGTTCTTACCATTCCCAGAACTGATAAAAATGACTCACTATGCCTAGATGGTTTATACGAACAATATGGTGTCTGCTGAACAACTGTTTCACTTTTGGGATTCTGGAATTTTGGTACATGCTAGGCAGAGAACGCCTACATGACTAGCCTCTAGCCAAAACCCTAGGCACTGAGTTTCTACCAAGCATCCTTAGTAGACAGAATTTCACACATGTTGTCACAACTCCCTGCTGGAAGAATTAAACATGTCCTGTGTGACTACTGGGAGACAACTCTTGGAAGCTTGCACTAGGCTTCCTCTGGACTTTCCCACATGCACATTTTCCTTTTGCTGTTTTGTTGTGTATCCTTTGGCTATAATACATCATAGCCATGTGTACAACTCCATGCTGAATGCTGTGAATCCTTCTGTTAATTCACTGAGTCTGGGCATGGTTGTGGGACCTCCTACGTACCAGTATATTTCTCTAAGACATTGATTAAGGAATTATTTACGGGCTCTTCTAGATGAGCAGGGTAGTAGATGAGTTACATATTTAAAGTCTGCTGCATCATTTCCATTTCCATTGGATTCATTTTTGTGCATAAAATTAAGAAAAATTTGGTATCTCACCTTTATTTATTGCTGAGTCCAAATTTAGACCAACATATACACAAACATTTGAACAATGCCCTACTGCTAGAATTAGAAAACCAAATCCGAAATTCTGGTAAGTATACTTGCACTAATAAATTCAATTTGATTCAAAATGTTATCCTTCTCTTGGTCAAGCATCATTAGATTCTATTTCCTATTCTCTATATATTTCACGTATATAGATGACAAAAAATTCTTCTAATTTTTAATTTTGTTTGTGTGTTACGTAATTGCTCCTCCATTTCCAGCAAGATGTCTGGATTTGATTCTAGATAAAATTGCAGAGACAAGAAACAAGTGTGAGACCAAAACAAGAGAATAATTTGCTTTACTTCCCTTAGAATTTCCTGCATTTTGGACATTACTATTTATTTAATAAAGAGCAACCCAGTCTCATCATCAAGGAGAAAAGAACACTTCCATTAGTAAGGACTCTCAGTAAGATTGGAAAGATTTTGACGTATATAAAAATCTCTATCATGTGTCCATTTCTTGGAACCCAACACTTATGTGATCAGTGCCCTAAATTTTACAAACAAGTCCTAAGCGAGGTTGTAAAATAAATAAAACTTTAATTCAAAAATCTGAAGAATAAAACTTCACATTAGGTCTGCAGTAACTTCAAATTGTAACCTTAGAGCATGAGAGATGAACTTGGATAGAAATGGAAAGGCTGTGAAGCATGTTTCATGCCTACAATGATTAATTGTTTGAACTGGTCATTTCTTTTTTAAAGCTACCCATATTCAATCTTAGCAGCTATCTCCCTCTTGTATGTCTTCTGCCTTCATACTCTTTTATGAAATAGGAAATTCTGTCCTCCACCACTTATTTTTACTGGGCAAGTATTTCCAGAAAAATGTACATGATTATTTGGTTATTTTTCTACTCTATATTATGAGTGTCCTTTTTTTTTTTTTTGAATGATAAAATCCAATTATATGCACCTTATGCAAATCACTTTTTTTTTTTTTTACATATTTTAAAAATCACATTTCATTCTGACTTATACAAAGGTTTGGCATCCTCTACCCTTTCTCTAAGAGACAATTAATGTTAGAGGAAGAAGAAATTCACACGTGTATTTTTCATCTTGCATTACTCATGGCTTGATCTGGGTGAATGACTATATGTTTTACAAGAGCAGGTTGTGTCATAGACATACACATTAAGTAAAAATATTATTCTTTCTGCTAGAAGAGAGTGAAAGGAGAGCTAGATTAAATAAGATGGTTCTTCTATGAGTGTCCTTTTATTCAAACCCTGACTGTTACATTTGTGTTCCCTGTTACTCAAATATTGCCAGCAAGGAAATCTACTCAAATTCTCTAAATCTAGATACCATTATCTGTAATAGCTAAATCTTGAATGGAAGTAATATCAACCAATTCTGGCTAACTTCAATAAAAATGATATTTGTTAGAAAGCTATGAAGTGTCTCACAGAAACAAACAAACAAACAAAATCTAGAAAATTTGTCTCAAAAAAGTAGCAAAAATCCAGGGTATCTAAGTAACTGAATAGAGCATAATAACATAGTAACAATTTGGCTATGTAGCTCCTGCCACCACCATTGGACACTACTTACATCTCACTTACTGAAATGTCACTATTAGAAACAGAAGAATGAATTCTAAATTGTTTCTATTTCTTTTTGCTTTTGATTTTATTTTGCTTTATTAAAGTCTTTGAGGAAAAATAAGATTATCTTAGCTTAGGTTGGATGCCTACATGAATGCTGTATCTCACTTTCTCAGATTTTCCAAGAGTGTTCCAGCATGTGCAGGTTCCCTGCCTCATGGAAAAACTTATACTATGATGGTTTTCCAGAATATACTGCCCATCATATGATCCTACTTCCAGTGTTTATAAATTTCGTTATTTCAGCCCCAGGAACTTGAATACATTTGAGTGGTATTACACTTTAGAAACATAATTTTTTTTATTTTTAATAATAGATTTTATTTAACTCCATATGCCCAGTGTATTGTCATTTCAATACATCACTGGTATTTTTCAAAAGTTACTAATGTGATATTTTACATTCTTTTTTCTTTGCACTCAGTCTTTAAAATCCAATGTGTACCTTGTACTTACAGCACATCTTAATTTGAACTAGCTACATTTAAGGTGATCACAATCTTTAAGTGGCTAGTGACTACTGTAGAAACAGAATATTAAAAGTAAAGAAAGATAATCGCCACTTAATTAAAAATAGTTTAAGAATGAATCAGATTTGCATTATTGGTTTTGTCTTAATGGCAAAATGCTTCCTATAGTATACAGACATTATTTTGGGATGCTTCTTTGGATAAGAATGGAAAGTGACATAAATATATAAAGAATGTATAAAGAATTGCAGCAAGTTGGTAAAATCTGTAAGCAAGACATATTATTGCAAATTAAACACAAAGCATACATTTAATGATAGTGTTGTTGACAACACATCTTGAGAAAAGGATTCCTATTAAATATTGCTTTCTTGAGTCTTTAGTGAAGAGCTATAATATATATATGCCTGTATTGTCTTTTTTTTCCATTGGTAGTCCTAGATTTATGATATAACCTTCATGAATTTTTAACTATGCCTAGACTTTACTACTACTATTATTACTCAATCTACTATTAGCTAACTTGTACTCAGGCTTATTATGTGCCATATCCTGTTCCAAAATCTTTTCATGCAATACTTCATGTTTTGCCTCTTTTTCCAAAATCTTTATGAATTCCTGATTGTTGTTTTCATTCTGATGAATGTAGAAGGCAATTGTTTTTTTCTTTCTTTCTTTCTTTTTTTTTTTTTTTTTTTCTTGAGATGGGGTCTCACGCTGTCACCAGGCTGGAGTACAGTGGCACGATCTCGGCTCACTGCAAACTCTGCCTCCCAGGTTCAAGTGATTCTCTTGCCTTGCCTAAGTAGCTGGGATTACAGGCACGCACCACCATGTCCCGCCAATTTTTGTATTTTTAGTAGAGATGGTGTTTCACCATGTTTGTCAGGATGGTCTCAATCTCTTGACCTCATGATCCACCCGCCTTGGTCAACCAAAGTGCTGGGATTACAGGCGTGAGCCACTGTGCCTGGCCCAGCAATTATTTCTTAATCTAGAAATACAAGTTTAAAAACTTAACTCCATAGTAATTGGCTTTGATTTATTACTTCTGATAGAAATATAATCAAATAGGTCTTTTTTTTCAAATGTTTACTGTTTGTAGAGTATATTGTAAAGAGCACTCAATATGTGTAAACCCTGTGAGTCATTTGCAGTGAGTCTGTAGAGAAGTTTATCTGCCACCATGTTCATTGTATTTTCATATCACTCTCAGCTTACGACAGGATAAATTCTGATACTCAATAAGGCTATGTTACTCAAAAATTAGAACTTATCTAAACTTTAGGCAGTTTTTGGTCCAGGTTTGCAGTCTTCTTCTAAAAAATTCTTTGTACCCACATTGCAACACCTGGAAGATATTTTTATTTATGTAAAATATTCTAAATAGTAACAGTTGTTTCTCAAATAATACTACACAAATCAGTCAGATTTCAGCTTAAGTGATATGTCTGGAGAAGTACAATTTCCCCATTCCTTTATCTTCCTTTGATAACCAACACATTCATGTGTCAAAATACCTGTTTGAAAGTTACCACTTTTGGTCAATAGTACATTACTAAAAAAGTCCTTGTTTATTCTGCAGAAAACAGAACATAAACTATTATGTAACTTCCAATTTTCTTGGTATCCATTTTGCCAAATTCACTTAAATACAGTTTGTCAGTTTTCCCTTTAAAACATAGTGGGTGCTCAATACCAAGCGTACTTTTTTTTTTAAAGAAACAACAATAATTTATTTGGCTTATGATTCTGCAATTTATTCATTTATTATTTTTTCTATCGAAATGTTTTTAATATGATTTATGGTTTTCCAGACACTGTTTTACTTTGATAAGTTTTAGCAATTTTCTTTTAGAACTCCTATTTCATTTATTAATGTATATTTCCCTTCCTTAATCAAAATTGTATTCAGATTTATCTTTTTGACAAATATTATTCATGGGCCTTATTTGGATCATGGTGTGTGATAGGTGCTGAGGTCACATTGTTCAGTAATATAAGAGATGTACTCCCAGGTTCACACTGTATAAGTCATCTAGCAAGTGCAGTGAAGATGAGTAAGATAATTATGCGGTAGTGGTAGGGCTGGATAATTTCTAGACAACACATATCAGAGACAGTATGGCAAATTAGAGGAATTTATACTCTAAGGATGGTGTTAAAAGATGAAATTACTAAATAAAACAAGGAGCAGATCGAGCATGGGCTTACAGTTGTAAGAAATTTTACTTTATACTAAACACAATGAGAGCTTTAAAGGGATTTTTGCAGAGACATTACTTGATCCCATTTCCTACCATGTGGGGAATGAATGTGGAGGGGAAGAAGCTAGAAACAAGAAGAGTTAGGAAACCATTAAATTAACACAAGAGAAAGAAATTGCCAGGCCTCAGGAAATTAGTTCCTTTGAAATTGAGATAAATTGATTGCTTTGAGAAATATTTAGGAAGGAGAAACTCTGACTGATACTTTGTGATTGATTACGTACAGAGTTATGGGAGATGAAATGATAATCAGGTTCAGTTATGAATATTAAACATCACCCATAAGCATCATCTTGCTTAGCAAATGATCTACGGTTTTTCCTTCTCCGTTCCTTAGCCCCATGAACCTTATTTTAAAAGGTTTTTCACTTATATATGTCTATAGGTGGGAATGTTTGAGTCAATCTAAGAAACAAAGCAAAGTCAGAAACAGAAGAAGGAGCATTGGAAACAAAAAGTCGGAGATGTAAGAGTCTCATGAGACTCTTTCTCTTTGGTAAAGCAGATATTGTTTCCATGAGACTTACACACCCATTCAACAATCCAAGGATGAAACCAGGACCCAATGTCCCAAAGATAGCATTGGAGAATATGTTCAGCAAGTAAGTCCCCCTTACCACACTCTCACTCAAGGAATAACAATGGCATTTGCATAAGCAGAGAAATCTGTTTATATTTTCAAGGACAAGACTTGTATAGTTTCTATGCCTATATTCTTAAAACACCATGTAATACTGCCTCTTAGAGGACAAAGGAAAGAATATTTTGCATTCAGGATTGGAAAGGATAATTTTAAATTGGAACTTGACTTGGATGATGCGAATATTGATCAAGTATAAAACACTTAACATCTTAGACTGCTGTCTTTCTCATCTCTTGTGTCTTGCTTTTTCTGTGAATCAGCTACATTTTTCATGATTGTAGGCTTTTTCTGACATGAACTCCTTAATTTTAACATGTATGGCTTCCTTCCCTGAGAAAACTGACTCTTTTCTCAGCTCCAGGTCTAAACATGTTGGAGAAGGACTGTGACAGGCCTGGCTTGGTCCAGAGGACCACAAAGAAGCAAACATCTATGAATTAGGGAAAATATCACTATGCTAGTGGGCCTTTTTAGGCTTGATGTCTCTTTCTGGGATAATTAGCTAGAAATAAAATGACAGGGTTCTATAATTCAGACCCACTTTATATTCTCAGAAAGAAGAATTTACTTTAGAGAAGCAGACTCAATTCAGGATTTGCTAAATTATGAAGTATATTTAATCTATGCATATAAAAACTAAACAAATATAACAAAATTTAAAATGTACATAAAAAACAAAATTAAGAATATGTACAATGAACTTATAATAAAGTTATTTAGCTAAAAATAACCATTGATCTTATGTCATTAATAAAGTTCATACATGGATAGAATATTTTAAATATAGAATTAATAATTATGTTCTTTTGTCATATTAATCTAACATTTTGTTTTATTATTTTCCAAACTAACTAGTAACATGAAATATTTCTAGATGTCATGTTTCTGTTTGACAACATGAGAGAATATCTCAAATATGTAATCAGTATTGAGTCCAAATTATGCTAAGTTTAATCAACATCAAATGTAAATATTATACATAGAGCCAATATAAAATATGTTGAATAAATAAACATACCAAAGATTTCTGAGATGCCAAACCTTCAGAATTCATTAATTCACAGGTAAACTTGTTGTCTAGAACACAGTACAATATTCTGGTTTCTCTCAACTTAAAAATGATAAAATTTCACTTACTTGTGCTGATTCACAACTCAATGAATAAAGGAAGTACACAGTTTCACTGGCTTAATAATGAAAGCAACATTTGTGAGTATTAAGGCTAGACAAAAACATGTTTCTGATCTCCCTCAACATAATATATTTTGAGGAAAACATATAACCTGGCAAAGGCACCTGGTTGCCTATCATATTTGCTCTCTATGATTCCAGACTATCATTTGCTGATTTTTCTAATAGAAAGAGAACTTTATTTCACTTATTGGAGGTCACTCTGGCTTTTCTTTATTTTCATTTTACTATGAATTTCTTCATTCACTCTCTCTGTTTATTTTCTTCTAGTATTGCTTAGACTTCTCTTCCAACACTGACATAAAAAACAAGGACAATAGACACCATTCCTATCTAAAATAAAAAAATTTTTTTAAAAAACCCATAAAAGTCAGTACCTATCTAATGAGTAAGGGGTTGAGGTTTTGCAAAAACCGTATTTTCCTTTCCTTCATTCCTTCCCTCCTTCCCTCCTTTCCTTCCTTCCTTCTTTCCTTCCTTTCTTCTTTGTGAAGAATTACTCAAAAAAATTACTTAACTACTTTAATTTTGTAAACTGGAATATGCATGCAGGTAAAAATCAAAACTTGATTTCCTTCAGAAATGCATGTTATCCAAGTATTTTATTATTTAAAATAAATATGTCAGTATATATTACTAGATTTCTGGAAAATAATAGGTTAAATGGTTTGGAGTACTAAGTTGGTCTTTCTACAGAAGAATTTACTAGAATAATTGATAAATTAATCTGGCTGTCAGAAATGTGGTGAATCAGAAAGAATAGAATACCTATCAGTAGAACTAAAAAACAGTGCTCAAAGAAATCAGAAATGACACAAACAAGTAGAAAAACATTCCA
The DNA here is from genome assembly GCF_008728515.1 of Papio anubis. Lineage (NCBI taxonomy): Eukaryota > Metazoa > Chordata > Mammalia > Primates > Cercopithecidae > Papio > Papio anubis. The sequence continues at coordinate 72,457,201 of NC_044988.1, forward strand.
TATTAATGGATAGAAAGAGTCAATATCAGAAAAATGGCCATACTGCCCAAAGCAATTTATAGATTCAATACTATTCCTATTAAATGACTATAAGACTTTTGGCAGAACCAGAAAAAAAAAACTATTTTAAAATTTATATGAAACCACAAAAGAATCCAAATAGCCAAAGGAATTCTAAAGAAAAAGAACAAAGCTGGAAGCATCACATTATCTAACTTTAAACCAAGCTACAGGGCTACAGTAACCAAAACAGCATGGTACTAGTACAAAATAGAGACAAGGACCAATACAACAGAATAGAGAATCCAGAAATAAGGCCACACAACTACAATTATCTGATCTTTGGCAAACTTGACAAAAACAAACAGTGGAGAAAGGATTCCTTATTCTATCTGTTATAACGGATTAGCCATATGCAGAAAATTGAAACTGGACCTCTTTCTTACACCATATACAAAAACAAACAAACAAACAAACAAAAACCTCTATATGGATTAAAAACTGAAATGTAAAATTAGAAACTATAAACCCCTGAAAGACAACTTAGGCAATACCATTCAGGATATAGTAATAGACAAAGATTTCGTGATGAGGACACCAAAAGTCATTGCAACAAAAGAGAAAAATTGACAAGTGGGAACTAATTAAATTAAAGAGCTTCTATATAGCAAAAGAAACTGTTAACAGAGTGACCAGACAACATACAGAATGGGAGAAAACTTTGCAAACTATGCATATGACAAATGTCTAATATCCAGCATCTATAAAGAACATAAACAAATCTACAAGAAAAAAATAACCCAATTAAAAACTGGGCAAAGGACATAGACAGACACTTTTTAAAAGAAGATATACATGCAGCCAACAATCATATGAAAAGAAGCTCAACATCACTGATCATTAGAGAAATGCAAATCAAAACCACAATGACATACCATCTCACACCAGTCAGAATGACTATTATTAAAAAGTCAAAAAAATAAAAGATGCTGGTGAGGCTACACAGATAAAGGAATGCTTATTCACGTTGGTGGGAGTATAAATCAGTTCAGCCATTGTGGAAGACAATGTGGTGATTCCTCAAAAACCTAAAAACAGAAATACCATTCAACCTAGCAATTTTATTACTGAGTATATACCAAAAGGAGTATACATCATTCTATTACAAAGACACATGCACATGTGTATTCATTGTAGCACTATTTATAATAGTAAAGACATGGAATCCACCTAAATGCCCATCAATGATAGACTGGATAAAGAAAACAAAATATGTATGTATTTTGGTACATATACAAATACATGATACATGTACACCATAGACTACTATGCAGCTATAAAAAGCAATGAGAACACGTCCTTTGCAGGGACATGGATAGAACTGGAGACCATTATCCTTGGCAAACTAATGCAGAAACAGAAAACCAACTACCACATGTCCTCACTTCTAAGTGGGAGATAAATGATGGAAACACATGGACACATAAAGGGGAACAACACACAGTGGGGCCTATCAGAGGATGGAGAGTGGGAGGAAGGAGAGGATCCGGAAAAATAAATAATGGGTACCAGACTTTATACCTAGTACTAAGGTGACAAAATAATCTGTAAAACAAACCCCCACAACACAAGTTTACCTGTATTAAAAACTTGTGCATGTACTCCTGAACTTAAAATAAAAGTTAAAAAAATTCACTTAAATATATTTAAAAAAGAAATGTGGCAAATGATACATTGTGATGAAAATGAAAAGTAACACTTTGGCAACTTTTCACAGTATCTTCAACTTATAATGAAATAGAATTCAAATAAGCTTATCTTGAGGATAGAAAAATAAACAAAAGTATATCCCATCATTCTATGAGATCTCTTGTGATGGAAATATGATTAACATTTTGAATTTATAAAAAAAGAATTCTGGTAAATAAAGTTTTATTAGTGAGAATAAAATAACAGTTCAGTGATTGTTATTTTAAAACTTCTCAATGAAGGGAGGTGAAATGGGAAATATTTTAGTGCTCAGAGAATAATTTGAGATGGAAAATGTGTATTAGGCCTGGTGCGGTGCTCATGCCTGTAATCCCAGCACTTTGGGAGACCGAAGCAGGCTGATCACTTGAGGTCAGGAGTTCGAGACCAGCCTGGCCAACATGGTGAAAATCCACCTCTACTAAACATACAAAAATTAGTGGAGCCTGGTGGTGGGAGCCTGTAATCCCAGGTACTCAGAAGGCTAAGGAAGGATAATTGCTTGAACCTGGGAGGCAGAGATTGCAGTGAGCTGAGATCTTTCCACTGTACTCTAGCCTGGGCGATAGAGCAAGACTCCATTTAAAAAAAAAAAAAAAGGAGAAAGGAAATGAGAAAATGTATATTAATCTCAGAATAGGAGATTAAAGATGACAGAGATTGGAAATATAGACGGGAGTTCAGAATGGCTAATCTACCAGTAAGTAGAAGCACTGCAAAGAAAAGAAATGTTTTGATCACAGGTAAATTACTTAATCTCTTTGAGCATTAATTTCCTACATTTTTAAGCTGGCAGTGAAAGTAAATGTCTGGATATTATATATCAATTCAGTTCTGTGTTGCCCCTAAAAGTGTTCTGCCTGCCTAATGTCTTTGTTGTGAAGATTAATCGTAGTTTTGTCATAAAATAGGAGGTGTTCTACTATTTTTTCAACTCTTTATTTTGTTTTAATCATTGTTATTTCACTTTTTCTATTTCCATTTTATCTTCTTGTTCCTTTGCTAACTTTCCGGATCAAATGTTTAATTCGTTTGTTTTCTTCTTTCTTATTTGGGCGTGTATGTAATTAATTTCCCTCTGACAGCTGTCATAGTGCTATTCCTTAGGCATTCTGATATGTGCTGTTTTCATTACTGTTAAATTTTAGTATACTAAATAAACTGCAGTTTCACTTTGGGTTTTATCTTTGACTCAAAAAATTATTTAAAAGGGAAAGAGTATTTTTTTTGTTTGCTTATTTATATACCCAGATGGCATATAATATTTTTTCTGATTCTGTTTTTATTCCAGTTTTTTATTTCATTGTGTATATAGATAGTGTGACATTTCTAAGCTTTGTAACTTTATTTCTAAATTACTGTGTCTTATGAGGACTTCGCATGACCAAGGAAAGTTACCTACTGATGTGCCTATGTTGATATCAAAAAGAGAAACAAGTATCACCTTGCATGAATTGTTTTACTTCTCTGTAATAGTAGAAGCATCTGTAGCTTTTTCACTTTATTTTTAAATATCAACACTTTTCTTCCCACTCTATCTGTTGTGAAAGAGAAGAGTGGTTTTAGCACAGGGAAAATGTAGAATAGATGAGTTTACCTGAGATAATCACTACTAAGTAAGGTTTAAAAGTGAAAAGTTGAAAACTTATGTTATCTCTGGGAAAGATTATAATGAAGTAGACATAATCACAGATTGCAGTGCCTAAGGAAACTTAAGTATGTCTATGTTTTAATTCTATAAAACTGACCACCCTTATCACTGTAGCATCCTGGAACAGGAGACCCAGATCAGTCTGGCCTTAGCCAGAATACAGTATCCTAGAGAGCTGAGTCTGCTCTCAGATAGCTGTGGAATGTAGAACTGAGAGAAAAATTCCAAAGAAACATCTCAAGACAGTGCCCATCCACAACGTGGAAAGCCTGTCCTAGCAGAATAGCCAAGGCTTTGAAGGCTCCTATGCTCTGGTTTTATAAAATATCATAAATTTCCAATTAGCAATTTTAGTTCTTTATGAATTTTTCATATAAACATGTTCCGTTATCTTTTCCTTTTCTTTTTAAAACATGAACCAGCAGCTTTTATTTTCATTATGAATGTATTCAGCTAAGTGCTTCATGCTGTAATTTCTTCAGAGAAAGGGCTTGATGAACACTGAGCTGAATTGAACATAACCTTTCATGCTAACCAGACTTATTATGCTCCTATTCAGTTTGATGCTTTTCTAACGTTTGAGTAGTTTTTGCTATGCCCCTAGAATATGAAGTCTATCAAAAGATGCAGACAGGGTGAATGCACTTTTAATTCTTGGCTTCTCTGGAAATGTCTTTTGTTCTCCCTGGAAGACAAATAGATTTTCCCTTACTAAGGGTCTTGGCTACAATGCAATCTGCATTGCATCTGCCTCATGGAGTTAGGTTGAACATCTCATCCACATGATTACAATCCTGCAGGTACATCACATTTCTGCAGATATGGCCTTAGTTTACTCTTTCAATTAATCACTCTTCCTTCCTTCTGTTTCTTTCTTTCTGGGAAAGGTTTCAATATGTCAGAATAGAATTGTATCTCCCATTATATTTGAAGCATGAGAAAAGGAAAAACAAATACCTACTGTGTAGAACTAAAAACAGAAACATGCCAAGCACCAAATCACTTCCATGTCTGCAGTTTGAAAGTGGCACAATAGTAAGTTACGTTGTTTGGCATTTGTAACTAAAGGACAGAGCAGATGGTAAGGACTTATTTAAAATTAAAACAGAGAAAATATTTATTTAAAAGAATTACACTGTCAAGACGTAATTTATTGTGTGTAGGGGGCAGGCATGTGTTCAATAAAGCTTGTTCGAAACTAGAGTGAAAAAATTTACTACAAATTGATAGGCCTTCATTTAAGTGAATTTCTATTAAGAAATCTGTATTGACAGAAAAAATTCTCCACTGCATTCACCATGTATCACCTTGAAATGTTATAAGCACATTTAAAAGTCAACTATTGTCCTTAGTTTTTCAAGAAATAATCCATATAAGACCCTGCCAACCAGATATTAATTATTGCCAATTTGATTTCATTTGAAGTCTGCAGGGAAAAGATATTGAACTTGATATTCCTTAGTGGGGACAAAAAAGAAAAAAAGATCTAGACAGTAAGTCAAATGATTTGGGAAACAGATTAAGTTTCTTAGGCCATTAGGTACTGTATGACTGTTTCTTAATTTTCTGTGACTGATGCATTTCTTGGACATTCCTACCCTGAAAATTGGGTTAAACCGATGAACCACATTTGTGCTGTAAAACTGCAGTTGATAGAAATATAGACGTGAAGACTCAGAAGCATTTACATGGCTGAATATCTCCAGACCAGAAGTTACAAACTGAAATATCTATAGGGTGAAGGTAGGTATAGAACAAAAGATACACATTTTGTAACAAAGACCTTGCTTTCCTATTAAACAATAATAATATTTATTTCTACAAAGAAACATAGTCTCTCTTTCTCTCTTTTTTGAAACACTAGCTCATTCAGATGTGTTTTTCCTTTGTGAACCTTGCTAGAAACACATAAAGAGGGATATATTTATTTACTCTAAAAAAACCTCAAGACATTTGATGATGAGTGATAACCTACCTTCAGCCTCTCTGTCAAGGAGAACTGGAACGTGTGTGTCCTGTTTAAATGGTATAGCTGCAATGCTGATCCAATATTTCCAAATGTGTGCTACAAAAAAAAAAAAAAAAAAAAAAAAAAAAAAAAAGAAAGAAAAAGAAAATAAAATCTCTAGTGGAAATACCATAATTTTTCTAAAATGTTGGAATAATTTAGCAATTTTTAAAATGCCATAAAGGAAAACATTTTAGATCCAACAATATTGGTCTTCAGATAAAATTGGAGCAACAGGGAGAGTTCTCTCAAACACTATGTTTATTTAAATAGATATTGATGGAGTCCTACAACCTGAAAAGGCAAGCAGATTAGAGTTTGACTCTATTGTTAAGTGAAAAGCCAAAAATTGCAAAAGTAAATAGAATCCAGTACTCAAGCTAAGAATTTAAGCAATTTTTAGATGTTACTTACATTCCTTAGTATACCTATGATGAACAAACTAAATACAAATAATTAAACAGTCAAGTCTTTCTTATTTTTGTATATGAGTCTTGATCCAACTGCTTTAGCTGTCTTTAGAGTTTTCCTAGTATGATTGGAAAGAATTATTACATTAAAATGTTTATAGTATCCCCTTTGTATGAACATTTATATGAAATTCTATGAGATGTTCATTATTTAGGGTTTGAGATTTTTTTTGTTTGTTTTATATCCTTTCAGGTGTTAAAAACTGTAAATTAACTAACCACTGAGGAATAATTACCCAGAAACTAAAACTTCTTACTACATGTTGGCTTTGGATGAGTAATTTACCTTTCTATACCATCTGTAAAATAGAAACAATATTAGTACTAACCTCTCAGGAATGTAAGGGTTAAGTGACATCCTGTATAAAATGCTTAAATCATGGTCTGGCACAGAAAGCATACAGTAAATGTTAGTTATCAATATAAATTTAAAATATTATTAATTAATAACTATTTTCTGGTGGAGAAGATGTAAATGAGGAGGAGTTTCTAGACCATCAATACAACTGTTCTCTCAAGCTCCCATTAAAAAGCAAAAAGTGTAGTGACTCTAATGGCTTACACTCAGCAGTTAAAATGACGTACATTTACAAAGAAAAGGTAATGAAATTATATCTGAGTAATGGTCTGACATCACAACCAATCTGATAGTTGTAGAGATGAAACCAAAGACAATTCATAACTCATCATTAGAACAAAAACACCCACAAAGTCAGGTAGAGTAAATGTCTAAGTCATAAATTCAAACCAAGAGATCATGAATTGGCCCTTGTGGTTGAGATAGATGACAAAAAAAAAAAAAAAAAAAAAAAGAAATACTGCCAGACTAAATCATTTCAATCACTGGAATCCTCATGGCATAAATTTATTCTAAAACAGTTGCCTTTACGGTTGATGCAGCTGCTTATGCAGGAATAATGAATAAAAGAGAAATTATTAATATCTTTCTGTAGGATGGTAAGTTACTAACGAAACTAACAGTCAAACGAAAAGCAGAGGATTGAGAAAGTTATTGAACTTGCCAAAGTTATAAAGCTACAAAAGAGTAAAAGTAGGAATTCAAACGTGGACCTCTCACACTTAAGAAATAACGCTCTTTTATTGCTATTTTACCATTTAGGGAGTGAGAGATTTCTCACTTAATGATCACTAAAAAGCAGTAGTTTGAATAAACAAATGTGTAGGTGGAGAACAAAAATTTTCACACAAGCACAGTATGCTCATTTACCAACTGGAAAGGCACATTAGCCATGTGTTCATAGGCATTATTCAGTTGCTGGGCTTATTTGTAACATATTTAAGGTCAGATATGGATTTGGGAATAAAATAAATGGTTTTTTATCTCAATTATATACTGTGATGTTAATATTTTTTGAGAAATATTTCATTTTTAAGTAGTGGCAAGCATATCAAAACCACATCATCAGTTGCATTTTACTCTGACAATAAAGAATGAAATTGCTACTATTAGCCTGGTTGTATTCTGGATAATAACGAGAGCCACAGAAGAAATATGCAACTCTATTGAATTCACTTATCTATAGTGAAGGAACAAAGGTATGTGTAAATAAAAAAGGCAGAACTATTAAATGGATTAAGGATTTTCTTCCATGGGTGACTAAAATGTAACAGCTTCCACTAACTCAGAAAATTACACTGTGAGAATTGTTTGAGTTCATTTCAGTGTTATATTTTCTGTACTTGTCACAGATGGACAATTCAAAGCCTTTTCCACTGATTCAAATATAAATGCATAATCTTAAAATATTCTCCTTTCCAAACAATACCTCATAATTCATTTGTAAGTGTTGTATGAACACTTTAGTGAACTCTGTGGCTACAGTCCTAACTCAATTCACTATCCACCTGAATTTTATTATGTAGAATGTGAAAAAATCATGTCCTAAACCCTCAATATTTTCCCATCAAAATTTCCAAATATATCATCTAATAAATAATAAATAACTCTCAAAATGTAACCATTGATCTACTGAAAGTGTTCACTTCAGATATACTATGTAACTATTTTTTCTTTTTTTGAGATGGAGTCTCTCTCTTGTTGCCCAGGCTGGAGTGCAGTGGCACGATCTCGGCTTACCATAACCTCTGCCTCCCAGGTCAAGCGGTTCTCCTGCCTCAGCCTCCCAAGCAGCTGGGATTACAGGCATGAGCCACCATGCCCGGCTAATTTTTGTATTTTTATTAGAGACAGGGTTTCTCCATGTTGGTCAGGTTGGTCTTGAACTCCTGATCTCAGGTGATCTGCCTGCCTCAGCCTCCCAAAGTGCTGAGATTACAGGCATGAGCCACTGTGCCCGGCCATAACTATTTTTTCAACCCAAACATAGATATGAAGAAGATACATGCACTCTGATTTTCAGTAACTTGACAAAAATAACATTATAGAAGATATCTACAGTGATCACAGAATTAAACAAGTTACTGATAAATTAAACAATAAATCAACAAATATTGTGCAGTTTAAATTACAACTATGCAAGATATCTGGCTCTTACCTATAATACCCCTTAAATTTAAAGAATATAATCAATGCAATAAGTTCCAAAATAGATCCTTTCTAAGCCAAGAAAGCAAAAAATTATTGTGGTGCATATTTGTTTGGTTTTTCAAAATCCATTCATGTTTATCTTGGTAAGAACATTTGTTTCTTTTGTATGTGTCCTCTTTGGCTACATATATACCGCCACCTTCTCAACAACAAAAATGCAAAGTTGGGCATAAGGACTTGAATATACATTTCTCCAAACAAGATATACAAATGGCCAGCAAGCACATAGTAAGATGCTTCACATAATTAGTTATTAAGGAACTGCAAATCTAAATCACAATTAAATAGTACTTCATACCCACCAGGATGGCTATTGGGAAAAAAAAAAAATAGAAAATAACAAGTCTTTAAGAGTATGTGGAGAAATTAGAACCCTTTGCTGGTAGCAATGGAAAATTGTGTAGACACTGTGAAAAACAGTCTGACAATTTCTCAAAGTTAAACAATTAGCAGAGTCCCCAGAAAGCCCATACTTGTTTATGTAACATAAATAATTAAAAACTCACACTAAAACAAATACTTAAATACATGAATGTTCATAGCAGCACGGTTTACATTTGTCAAAGGTGGAAATAACCCAAATGTGCATCAATAAATGAATGGATAAACAAATTGTGGTATACACATGCAATGAAATATTATTCTATAAAATTATTCCATATTGCAATATTGTCCAATAAAAAGAAATGGAGCATTAATACACGCTATAATGAGAATAAACCTCAAAAATATTTTGCTAAGTGAAAAAAGCCAGACATAAAAGGTCACATGTATGATTCAATGTACACAGAATATCCATAGTAGGTAAATCTATAGAGACAGAAAGCACATTAGTGGTTGCCAACAGCCAAGGGAAGGGAAGAATGATGAGTAACAGCTTAAAGAGTAGGGGATTATATTTTGGGGCAATGAAAATGTTTTAGAACTAGATAGAAGCGATGATTGCACAACATTGTGAATACACTAAATGTTACTAAATAATTCACTTTATTTTTTATTTTATATTTTTTTTGCAGAGACCTCTCAGGCTGGAATTCAATGGCATGATCATAGCTCATTGCAACCTTGAACTTCTGGGCTCAAGTAAACCTCCCACATCAGTCTCCCTAGTAGCCAGGACTGCAGGTATGTGCTACCACACTGGGCTAATTAATTATTTTTGTAGAGACAGGGTGTCGTTGTGTTGTACAGGTTGATTTTTGACTATTTTCCTGGACTCAAGCAATCTTCCTGCCTTAGGTTCCCAAAGTGCTGGGATTATAGGTATGAGCTACTGTGCCCACTTCTTCACTTTAAAATGGTTTATTTTATATTTTGTAATGTTCACTTCAGTTAAAAAAAAAAAAAAAAAAAAAAAAGGTTCCCTCTTGTCCTTTGCCCAAAGGAATAACAAGACAAAAACTTAGATAGTCTTTTATTTAAAACCTTAATTATTAAGTGAGAGCTGAAATTATTTAAAAGTGACTAACCCTCTTTCATTACAATGGAAGCCTTATGATGGTTATGATTATTATTGAAATTATAATTATTGCTATGTTTCTTATTGACATGTTCATCTGTTTCTTTGTTTGTTTGTTTTACCCTATAACACCAAATGTATCTATTAACAGAATACAAAACAAATCTATGCGGGAAGATCCTCTAAGCTTTACACTTCCAGACATGGATACAGCTGCTAGCTTTGGGATCATTCCACCACAGTTTTCCATTTGAAAACATAGGACCAATTATTTTGTCATAGCCTTAAGCCCTATGTTACATTGCTCTTTTCATTATAAATATCACACTTATATCCCCAATCTGTTTCTAGAAAATACTACAATAAATTGTCATAATGAAAACCAGTATTTTTTTTTTTCCGAGAACACCACTACTGCTATTCTCAAAAGGGAATTTCTCAAGAATTTGTCCCTATATATTTCAAGTTTTGGGATTAGAAATAACATACTTAAGACACCAATGCTGATTTCAGGCCATTACTATTAGAAATGTACCTACAAATACTGCTTTTCCTTTAAAAATCATAACTGATACACTTTCTCTTCTGTGCTGCCTGTTGATGCAGGACTTAAAGGTACTCATTCCCATTAATCAAAGAGTTTACCAAATGTCTCACAGTCTTTCTGTCCAATTCAAGTTATACCAGCTTGTTGACTTGCAAGTTCATCAACAGCTTTTCAAAGTGGCTGTTGACAAAATATAAGTTAAATACACTTTCATCGATTATTCAAGTCAATACACCCAAGTCTTCAAAATATAAGTTTGTGAATGACTCCCAAACATAGACCTCCAACACAGATCCCTCAATCCTCATGCAGTGCGCTTCTCAATCATGACATCTTACAGGCATTTCAACATTATTCTGATCAAACCATGCAGTTAGAAACCAATGAGTCATCTTTGACCTTTCCCTCATTCTTATAGGGTCTCAGTCACTTCATCTTAACATTTCTATCCTTAGAGTTCTATCCTGAATTTCTGTCTATGTTCGTTCCACCATATTAGGTGTTTTTTTAAAATCATTTCTTACTTCCATCTTTTTAAAAGGCAAATGTGCTCACATGTAATTTGCACTAATATATTTTACAATTTTTATTTGTCATTTTAAATTCATCATCCTTAAACTACATTTTCTGCCACAACTTTCTATCACTCTATTATTTCCTTATTTATTTGTTTGTTTATTTTTTTGAGACAGTCCCACACTGGAGTGCAGTGGCATGATCTTGGCTCACTGCAGCCTCCATCTCCTGGGTTCCAGCGATTCTTATGCCTACTTCTCCTGAGTAGCTGGACTACAGGAGCACACCACGACTTCCAGCTAATTTTTGTATTTTTAGTAGAGATGGGGTTTCACCATGTTGCTCAGGCTGGTCTCGAACTCCTCAAGAGATCCACTCAGCTCAGCCTCCCAAAGTGCTAGGATTATAGGCATGAGACACTGCAACTGGCCTCCATTTTTAAAAAAATATAACTAGCATGCTTTCACTCAGCCCTAAGCCTTTGTAAATGGTGTTCCTCTTGCCTCAAGTGCTCCTAACCAATTCTTGTTTTCATGCTTATTCTAAATAAATCAGTTCTGATTGACTAACTCCTGGAGCTATATCCTCTCTCTTACCCTGCTATTGTTACATATCCACCTATTTGTTTTCATAGCAATACTTTTTTTTTTTTTTTTTTTTTTTTTTTTTTTGGTAGATGGGGTCTCTCTGTCGTCCAGGTTGGAGTGCAGTGGCATGATCTTGGCTCATTGCAACCTCCACCTTCCTCATTCGAGAAATTCTCCTTGCCTCAGCCTCCCAAGTAGCTGGGATTACAGGCATCTGGCACCACACCTGACTAATTTTTGTATATTTAGTAGAGACGGGGTTTCGCCTTGTTGACCAGGCTGGTCTCGAACTCCTGACCTCAGGTGATCTGCCCGCCTTGGCCTCCCACAGTGCTAGGATTACAGGCGTGAGCCACCGCACCAGGCCTCAATGCATTTTCATCATTGTACTTATCATATTAGATTGTAAGTCAAATGCTTAGTATAATATTTATGAAAAATACATAATTAATACAGGCCTGCTAATGCAAAATTAAATGAAAATTTACTAAATCAAACTTTAAAACAATTATTTTAAAGTATCCATAGAAAATATTTGTATAAAGTGAAATGAGGTTTTATATTATGAATAGATTTGGTGTATTTACAATTAATATGTAAACGTAGAGTTTGTAGTTGGAAATGTTTACAATTGAAAATGTAGTTGTCAACAGAAGAGCTATTTCTTCGAGGGTCTAACTTACTGACTGGGTGGAGAAATAACCAAAACTACACAAAATGCTTTACAAGTGTAGTAGGTTTTATGAAAGAAAAAGAAATTGAGTAATACAATGGAGGGTAACTGGTTTGCAAGAAGGTATTTTGTTTCAGGGGAGGCTGCTTGGAAGTGGTGTCATTTCAACTGAAATTGAAAAATAAATGGCCGGGCGTGGTAGCTCATGCCTGTAATCCCAACGTTTTGGGAGGCCGAGGCGGGTGGATCATGAGGTCAAGAGTTTGAGACCAGCCTGATCAACATAATGAAACCCTGTCTCTACTAAAAATATTTTAAAAATTAGCCGGGCGTGGTGGCGAGTGCCTGTAATCCCAGCTACTCAGGAGGCTGAGGCAGGAGAATTGCTTGAATCCGGAAGGCAGAGGTTGCAGTGAGCCAAGATTACGCCACGGCACTCTAGCCTGGGCGACAAAGCAAGACTCTGTCTCAAAAAAAAAGAAAGAAAAATAAATAAGGGTCCACTACATGGTGATGCAGGAGGGAAGTGTACAGGAAGATAGAATGGCAGATGAAAGGCCCTGAGATTGGGATGATTTGGCATTTTTATGCAACTGAAAAAGAGCTAGTATGATTGAAAAGGAGATGAGATTGAGGAGGGCTATGTGTGTTTAGCCATATAAGAAGTTTTTCAATTTGATTTTATTATGCTATCAACAGGGGCAATGAGAAGGCATCACAAGCTTTTAAATAGAAGAGTGATGAAATCTAAACTATTTGTAAAAGTCATTATTGATGAGGTAAGACAATTTTAGGAGGGTAGGGTGTGTTGTGCCAAGAATAGAAGCAAGGGACCAATGAGAAGGTTATTTTAGTCACTTATTAAAGCAATGAGAGAAACCTAGAGTGGTAGCCATGGAAATGCAAGAGTGAAAGGATTTCATGATGTCTTTTTGAGATAATCTGAATAAGAATTGCTGGTAGGTTACATATGAGGGAGGAATACAAGAAGGAAGAGCACACTCTGTATCCTAAATCATTTGCTTCACAATTAGTTGGATGGGGATGACATCTATTGATATGAGGTTGAAAAGGGAGAGAGTAAATCATCTTTTTTAAATATTAATTTTAACATGCCTAACATCACTTAAATGGACACATCAGGTAAACAAATGTTGTCATAGTAGCATGTTAAAATGTGAAGTTTTGAAAGAGACAAACATTCAGCGAATATCAAATACCAAACAATCTATAACACAGACCTTCTTGGGGACTTTAAAAAGAAAGTACTAGAGAATTATTTAGATTATTTACTTTCATGAGGAATTTGCATTATTGTGTGGCTGGAAACTAAGAGCATTGTTGAGGGAGATCCGTATGAGGCTTACAACAGTCACTGTATATGGTCTATATATGGTCCAGCAGTAAGGAAAAACACACTGGACCAGAATCTTAAGCCTTCTTGAGTAATGTATAGGATGAAAGACTGGCTGACTATCCACTTAGGCAGCAGAGCAAAGGGAGCAACTGTGGCTTTGGGATCCACTTTCACTCCCATATATGTCTCAGAAAGAGAATGCTTGAGTGGATCTTGTGGATTGGCTGTGGGCAATGTAGAAGAGAGGGGTACCTATGCATGCAGACTTCTAGGGTGGTGACATGGGCATTAGGAGTAAAAGATAACTATGGAGTGAATTGCTACAAGAAAGACATAGTCAACCTCAAGACTGAACCAGATATACCAACAACAAGGTTGTGCGTGCGCACGCGTGTGTGTGTGCATGGCACATGCGTGTGTGACTACGTGCACTTGCATGTGTTGGAGAAGGTGGAAATTCTGCAAAACACTAATGATATCCCCCGTTAAGGAAACAGTGATATTTGAACAATTCCCAAACCCAGGCATGATAATAGCATTGTTCGACAATGTTAGGAATTTCTTTACTTGTATTCCCTGCTCTTCCTGACCTCTACTTCTTCCTTGTTTCCCCATAAACAACAGGATGTTAAGGATAGAAATATACTGTAGTAAAGAACAGGATACACTGTCAATTAGTAAAAGATCTATCCTGCAGCAGGAGTTTGCGGAGGGAGAAGTCATTCAAAGTTTTTTCCTATTACATAAATGTAAACTTTTTTACTGTTGAGATTGTTTTGGCAATTTATTATGATCATAGAGCTTTCTGGTAACCAAGAATGAACAGAAAAATTCATGTGACCTCAGAACACTTTCACCCACTTGCAAGGGAAGGGTAAGGAAAAGAATACAGATACAAATTGGAAGCCAAAATGATGTAGTTGGTATTTGAAGTCAAAAAAGTAGATGAGATAACTCATAGGGACTAAGCCTCAAGCAGGAAAATGCATACTGCTCTTACCTCTGTGGTTCTGAGAAGCCACACGCTGTACTTCAGAAAAGGATGAAACGATAGAGAATGATGTCATTTAGCACTATCCTTTCTAATTGCAGAAATGTCAGCTATCCAGCAAATGCTGAGATCTATAGAATTTTTCTTTAAAATGCGCTAAACTTTTTTAGAGAAAATAATTGTTTCAATGGAAATGGAAGAATTACTTGACAATGAGTAAGGGAATCATCCACTATACTTAAACATATATTAAGTTAATCTCACTTAAAATGTAGTGTAATTGTTAAAACAGAAAACCAAATAGCCCATTTTCTCACTTATAAATGGAAGCTAAATGATGAGAACACATGGACACATACCAGGGAACAACATAGAGTGGGGCCTGTTGGAGGGTGGAGGGTGAGAGAGGGAGAGGATCTGGAAAAAATAACTCATGAGCTTAATAACTGGGAGATGAAATAATCTGTATAACAAACCCTCATGACACAAGCTTACCTATGTAACAAACCTGCTCGTGTACCACTGAACTTAAAAGTTTAAAAAAATGTAGTATAATCCTAGCAAATATGTATCCAGGAAGGAGAAACCAGATGCTGAAGCTATGGGATACAATAGGGGTAAAATGTAAATTTTGATTCATACACATGTACTGTTGAATCCAGGTTTCAGCAGTTTTAAAGTTATGAAACATAAATGCTTCTAAATGGCAAAATATATCTGCCTCCTGTGTTTATTATACAGGTATGTGAAGTGATTCAGGCAAAGCACCTGTGTAGTATTTATAAAAATATTAGCTTTTTCCCCTAATAATATTTGTAAAGAATGAATATTTTCAATTCATACTTTCTAAATATTGTATTACTAAGTATATACAAGCATACTGATCTGAAAACCTCACTCTTTACTTAAATCTCAAATACAGCTGGTGTAGTACTTATAAAATGCTTACTTCAGTCATGCAGGCATATTAAGATTCTTTGCACTGTTATTTAAATGATCGGTAGACTTTGAAGACAGATTTCACTTCATTTAAAAAGATTTCAGTCTCACAGGCTCTGCTGCTCTCCCCCAGGGCATCCTCTCCTCATGGCTGATTGATTCATTACACTGTTGTTACAGTTCATTAAAAGAATGAGGGATGCTGATAACTCAGCAGATGCAATTCACTGGCCTCTGTATGGGTCACCTACCACTGTAAGTTTTGCCCTGTGAAACAGGACAGCATAATATGGGGGAGTAAAGAAAAAAACGATCTTTGCTTGAAGCCCTCATGTTTGGTTTAATACATCTTTTGTAAATCAAATCAGAAAAACATCTCCCCAAATTTTAAGTTTTGTTTTGGGTTGTGGGTAATATTTTTGACCATGACTGTTTTACAGCAAGAGATAGTCACTATGACCCAGTGTAAGATTATTTTTCTGACAACATTGATCTCTATAGGAGTAGCGACAGTGGAATTTTACTACCAAGAAAAGATCTTATATAAAGTAAGTGATGTAACATGGCAATATCATACAGAGAAAATTGTCAGCTGACGGGTGATTACTTAGTATGTGCTAGACAGTGTGTTAAGTACTCAAAATTTAATGGTAAGCATGTCAGACATAGGATGTGAGAGAAGGATAGTAGGTATTGTAGAGTGTTGCAGTATCAGTCTTGCTACCAGTTAGTGATAACGAGTAAAGATAGAGTTGCTAGGAGGATTCACATACTAAATACACAATATTTGTCTGATTGGACTAGGAGGGTAAACTATTCTTTGGTGTAGTCTATGGATCAAGGTGAGGAGGGAATTTCTCTCATTCCTATTGGTCAGAGTTGGACCCATGGGAAGAAGATTTTCTTTTAATTCTGGGTTCCATCATCTGGTCTGTTTGGAGGACCTTAGGATGTCAGGTTTGATAGTCTGTGGTGTACTCTTTCATCTAAATCCAGAACATGTGAGAAAAGCCTGAACCTGTGTAACCCTTTGGTCAGCTGCTTGATGATAGAAAAGGGGAGGCCATGTGGTATCCTCAACATGTGTAATTTAAGAGTTTTTCTGTAAAGAGAGGAGAGCAGCACCTACAGAATGAAGACGACAGTCAAGGGAAAATCAGGAGATGTCTAAGATTTGTTTCCAACAGAATGGCAGAAACTTTATGCAGACAGCAGGGTAAAATCTGTCAAAGAGTAATTAATCAGTTAATGTTTGCTAATTAATGAGTGATTGAATTAATGAATAAGAGTCATGTGCTAGACGATTGCTTTGTGAGGCATAAAAGATAGGAAAGTGGAGATGAAAAGGACAAATAAAGACTAAATACATAATATATTTTTCTATAAATAATGCTCTATTTTCAGTTTGTTGCAGAGCTGCAATGTATACTGCTACAACTTAATTTTGGAAAAATTAATTCTTAAAATCTGAGAACTATGGAGAATTCTAATGAAAAAAATTCATTAACATGCTAAAATAGAAAGCAATCAATCATTGGCTAACTCAGCTGAAATAGAAGACAAATCAAATATTTGCATAGTGTTCACTTTAATAAAGAAAGTTTACATAATTTATCTCTCCTAATTCTTTTTCATTCTTAGCTATCAAATTGGTCTTTTACAAACTATTTACATGAAGACAAAAGTGCTGACTGCATATTTTCAGAGTTTCACAAACCATCAACTTCTCCTGTCCATCAAACATGCAGGAACAATGTATAAAAGTATGTGATATTAAATTATTGTTGTCTTCGGTATCCTAATTAATTAGCTAAATGATTTTAGAAGTGTGTACAGCTTCCCAAACAAGAAAGCTTTTCAAAAATATATTTTAAGGCTTTTTTCATTATTATGTTACTAGAAAGGGGGTCTGATCCAGACTCCAAGAGAGTGTTCTTGAATGTTGTGTTAGAAAGAATTTGAGGCAAGTCCACAGAGTGAAAGCAAGTTTATTAGGAAAGCAAAGGAATAAAAGAATGGCTACTCCATAGACAGAGCAGCCTCAAGGGCTGCTAGTTGTCCACTTTTATGTTTTTTTTAAATTATGTGCTAAACCAGGGGTAGATTAGTCATGCCTCCCCTTTTTAGACCATATTGGGTAACTTCCTGGCATTGCCATGGCATTTGTAACCTGTCACTGCGCTGGTGGGAATGTAGCAGTGAGGACGACCAGAGGCCACTCTCATCGCCATCTTGGTTTTGGTAGGTTTTAGCCAGCCTCTTTACTGAATCCTGTTTAACAGCTAGGTCTTTATGACCTGTATCTTGTGCTGACCTCCTATTTCATCCTGTGACTTAGAATGCCTAACCATCTGGGAATGCAGCCCAGTAGGTTTCAGCCTCATTTCACCCAGCTTCTATTCAAGATACAGTTGCTCTGGCTGAAATGCCTTGACAATTGTATTCTGAGAATCTTTATTTTCAAAACTGTATAGCAGAGATTTTTGTGCAGTCTGGCAAGATTATATAGACTATTGTAGAGTTTATTGCATGGGTTCAATATACTGGGTAACAAAAGCTTTATTTTGGCTCTGTCCAAGTCAGAATTCTATATCCCAGAAATATAGTACTTTATCATACTATAATGGTCAGGAATTTTCTTTTATCTGGTTCACAAATTATGTGTTCCTTTTATGGAAATTTATATATATGTATTACGTATGTGTGTGTATATATATGTATGTGTATATGTGTGTGTGTATATATATATATATATCTCCAGCATGTTTTATACAACCTCAATTTTCTCATCAGTAAAATGAGTCAGATAGATAATAATCAGATGCTCAACTTACTATAGGATTATGTCCCCATCTATTTAAAAATATTTTAAGTTTACAGTGGTTTCATACAGACTTAACTCCATCTTAAGTTACTGAACTCCTGAATATTGCTTTTGTACAATAAGAAATCCAAAGAATCTTCAATTGGAGCATCATAAATCGGGGACCATCTGTATGGTTAACTTGCTAGTCTTTGCCATACGAAAATTCCTTAAACACACAAATGATTGCATGACTTAATAAATCTGAATTTTAATTACTTCCTAATTTACATAGAAAATGGTTTAACCACTACAGCTATCAATTCTAAATCACCCAGGGTAGAATCCAGGGCATTCCACAATAATGCAGAGATTATAGGATGTATTGTTTCTGATGGGTAGTGTATTACTTGGGCATCATGATGCAATGGCAATTAGGGATTTGAAGAAATCTTTAATTCAAAAATTAAAATGGCTTTTATCATAATGAAGACATGTATTATTTAGAAAATGAAAAGTTCAGGCTGCTATAGAAACTGAAATTTCCCTTGCATTTGTATACCTTTCTTTTACACAGGAGATCTGTAACTTTGTATGTAGATGTCAGCAGGCTTCTCTAGTTTCACTTGGGCATATGCAAAACCTCTTAGATCTCTAGTCCTTCAAGCACTGCCTGAGATCCATTGTTATACTTGTCACATTAAGAGTCTCATGATCAGATTTTCCCTTGTGTTTAACTATAATGCATAATGTTAGAGATGCTGATAACAAAAGTCTTGTGTTAGTAAGTATGCAGTGAAGAAGAGTGACCCACAGGGCTTAGCATAATGTTTACCTTTCCCTCACTAGAAAAAAAAAATATTTTATGATCTTGATGAAAGAAATATCACATGGAACAATCAGGTAATATGATCACATTTATTGTACTTTTCTTTTCAGCCTATAGTTTCACCAACAGACTATTTTAAAATCAATTGCAATTTTACAAAATTTGATTTTAATATATATTACTCCCCTGGGCCAAATTTTAATTTAAGTTTTCTAGTGAGTTATATACTTGAGGCCTTTGCAGGCTGCACTGTGTTTTTAGAGCACAAGAGACAACCTCAGCATTCTCATTAGAAACAGCAAGTTCAAAATCATTACTGTACCTGCAGGCTCCTTAGCTAATAGACACAGAAATCTAATTCAGACCTAGTAATATATTTCAGTTGTCCTTGTTGGTCTATATACCTTCTCAAAAAGAAAACCCATATATTTTGATGAGGACAAATTATAATTCTTTTTCCCAAGTCACTTTTGTCTCTAATGAGCTTGAACTGGCAATGGTGTTATGCAATCAGCACATCAAAACTAATGATGGTTTATGTGTGAGACACAAAAGCTTAAAATCAACTACCTAAGAGTTTTATAATTGTTGCCAAAAGTCTACAGGTCTGCATTCCATGAAAAAAAAAAATACTTCCTAAACTAAAAGAAACAGAAGCCTGATGCAAAAATAATGTATATGGAATAATTTCATTCATATAAAGATCCAAAATACGCATGACTGATCTTGAATGTTGGAAGTCAGGTTAGTAGTTAATTAAATTTAGGAAGAAAAAAAGACTAATAATTGTGAACAGACAGGAAAGGAGCTTATGAGATGATGATAACATTTCATTTCTTTACCTGAGTAAAGGTTACGCATAGATGTTCATATTGCAGACTTAGGATTTGTGCAATTTTCTGTGTGTATGTTATCAGCAATAAAAATGCTTTGAAAATTATAGTCTGTATGATAGTTCCATCAAGTTGAAATCAATTGTCAGAGGATTTCTTAACTGCTACCATTGTGTCCACATCTCAGTCTTCTCTTTGTATAAAGAAAAAAACCAAAACAAAATATAGCCTTCCTCATTTAGTGGCACAGAATGAGTTCATGGTAGTACTAATAGCTGTGTCTTTGTTTCAAGAAGATGATTTCTGCAAAATTGTTATTATTATCCATTCTATCTATACAATTCCAAAAGAAGCTAGTAAATGAAAAATTCTATATAAGCTGCCAAAGGGATTGTTTTAAACTATCCTCTCCTATGTTCATTAACAATTGAATATATGGCTTTTCAACTCATGGGCTAGAATAAAAATATCAGCTTATTTATGATAGTTAAGACAATGAGACTGGATTAAACTGCCTACAGAGAGAGAGAGCATAAAGTGAGAACAAAATTTATTCTGTAACACAATTGTGAGAAATGCCAAGATTTGAAGAGCAGATAGGGGAAGATGATACAGTAGAAAACAGTGAAGAGGAACAGTTATCTGAGTAGGTAAACCATAGCAATGTGTCATCAGAGTCCACCGATGATAGATCTAAGCAGGGGGGAGATCAAAGTCTAAAATGAGGCAAGCGCAGTCAACAGAAAAAGTTGATGCCCTTAAGCATGTGTAAAAGCTAAAAGAAAGAAGGAAGTAAAGGTAAAGTTAAAAATCCATGTGAAAATGGAAACCCAGAATCCAGGGGTAAGAAATTTACTTTAATCAAAGTTATAACTTATTTAGTAGTTACTAAATGCTATATCCTCCAGTTATATTATCTGGTATGATTTTACCTTGATACTAGGAGAAAGAATTTAATCACTGTTTTACTGATTACTGTACAAAAACATCATCCTTAAGGCAATTAGAATGATCTATGAAGCTACTCATACATCTACCATACTATCACTCCATGCTCATTTATCTCCTATTAATCATGGAAAGTTTCCAGGAATCTTTTAATTTTATTCCAGTCTATATTTTAGCATTATATTTTTAGAATACCTGCTCTGTTTTTCATGTATTGGTGTTTTCGTTAAGTAGGTTTGTGCTAAGATCAGTACCGGGTTTTATGCCTCACAAAACTAAAATATATATAAAAATTATGCAAATTAAATACTGTATTAAAGCATTTCAGAATAAACTCCTTTGTTTATAATTATAAACTCTTTCATTATAACTGATTTAACAGTAACAAGTAAATACAACTTCAAACGTAAAACAGGTAAAAGCAGAATTTTAAGAATCTTCCAATGAGCAAACATTCTAACGTTATATGCATTGATTTGACTAGTCACATTCATGAAGATCAATTAATATAAGAGAGAAAGGCACATTTACAAAGGAGGCACTTTAGTCCATATGCTTCAAAATGGAAACAAACAATATCTTCAGAAGGAGTGTTTCAAATTTCCTAAATACAGAACAAGATTTAATTTTTGTAAATGCTTATAGATTCTGATTTTATCTAAAATATTATTTTAAATGGCTATAATTTTGGAACTTCTTGTCCTTCTGGAGCTGAATCAATAGCCCTTTCTTCTCTTATCTGTAATGTGTAGGGCCTTTATTTTCAAGGGTATGGGAACGATTTTATTTGTATGAACTGAATTAGAAAGTGCAGGGGATAAATAAAAATCCACTTGTAAGAATTGAGAGAGAAAGTGCAGAAGTTAATACTAATATATGGTATAATTTATTTTTAAGAAAGGAATATAGAGCCTATAATGGTTCCTTTTGTATTAATTATGTCACTTTATACCTTAAAATTATTTAATATCTTTTTTTCCTAAGGTCCTTAGAATGTTAAACAGGTCTTTTCTGGTTTATATGCTTAATGCTTTCAGCCTCATCTCTCATCAGGCCCTTTTGAAGTCTATGCTTAGGCTGTACCAAAGTATCTGCAGTTCTCCAAATGCCCGAGACCATTTCAAATCTCTATACATTTGCATATTTAAAGACTCTATAAATATGACCTTCTTCTTGTACCTGAAATGCCTTCTCTCCTTATCTATTTGGTCATCAATCACGTTTAACCTATTCTTTAGAGTCCTTTCTGAAATCTCTCTCTTCACACAAAATTGCCTCCTCTCTCCATTGTGCCCCAAACAGATACTGATGCAGATTTCAAACTTGATGTCTTTTATGTTCTATCACATTTGCTTAAGCCTCCTGCACTTGCAGTATCTTGAGTACTTTGAAGACAAGGATCATGATTGATACACCTTAGCATCTCTCGTATCTCTAGCACCTTGTATAGTGCTGAATACCATTAAATATATGTGTGGAATAAAGAAGCCAGAAATAGACTTACTCAAATATGTTATATTAAATGCTTTTTGACAAAGACACAGAAACAATTCAATGGAGAGAGTATAGCCTATTCAATAAGTGATTCTGGGGCAATTCAACTTATATAGGCAAACAAACGAACAAACAAAAACAAAAAACAACCAGAATCTTAATGGAAACCTTACAACATATATAAAATTTAACTCTAAATGGACTTACATAAAAATATAAATACCATCAGGGAAATGCAAATGAAAATTACAACAAAAGGTCACTACACGTTCATGAGAATGATGAAAGGAATAATAGTTTTAGAAGTGACAATACCACATATTGGCAAGAATGCAGTGAAACAGTACCACTCATAGATTGCTGATGGCAATGTAAAGTTGTAGACATTCTGGAAAACAGTTGGGCAGTTTCTCGTGTAAATAAATATGAAACTACCATATGACTCAGCAATGGTATACTTTGATATTTTCCCCAGAGGGGTGAAACTTGTTTACAAGTTTTCATAGCAGCTTTATTCATAATCACCCAAAACTGGAAAAGCCCACTTCTCTCTCAGTAGGTGAAACGTTAAATAAACTGTAATGAATACACACTATGAAATACTACCAAGAAATAAAAAGAAATGAGCTATTGATATGTATAACAACTTGGATGACTACAGGAAATTATGCCAAGTGAAAAAGGCCAATCATACCATCGTGGTGGATACAGGAACACATACATTTGATACAACCATATAGAACAAACACACACAATGACAACTAAAACTGGGAAAATCTGAGTAAGATCAGGTGACGTTATCGATGTCAATATCCTAATTGTACTACAGTTTTGCAAAAACTCAAAAAAGGTACATGGTATCTTTCTGTGGTATTCTTATAATCATGTGTGAATCAACAATTATCTCAATAAAATTGTCATTAAAATATTAGTTGAATAACTTTCTTGGTTTTCTTCACACAAATATCCAGGAATTTAAGTACACTTCGCAGGAGGAACAGGGAACAGTATAGTTAGTACACCTCCCTAGAAGTGGAAAAATCGAGAAATTAACTTTTGGCCCTTCTATATGGAGAAAGAAGCCGCTACCAAGAAAAATCAAAGGACAATATAATAAAATTCACAGAGCTTATTAGATTAACCAAAAAAGTGTGCATGTGTGCGTGTGTGTGTGTGTGTGTGTATAATATTTGGGAGAATTCAAGTATTGACAATATTTTAAAATAATTTACCTGGTTATCTCATCAGATTTAGCAGATGGGTTCCTGAAAACATTAGTTGGGGAAAAAAAGCTTCAATTTTTTTTAAGTAAAAATAGAATATTAATTACAAAAATGTTATTTATAATTTATTTTATAATTCATACAATTCATAATTTACAAGTCATAATTGAATCATAAGAGTTTATTTTGTGGGAATGAGAATATTTGGAATAATTGAATAATAATAGGTAAAAAATCTTTTTTAAAAACTGTAACAAGCACATCAAATATCCTCCTACACATTACAATTAAACTACAATATTAACCTTGTCTAAGAAAGGTTATATTTAGCCTAACACTTAATTGACTACATTTATGTAAAATTGTAGAAATACGTTGTTTTACATATTCAAAGATTTCAAATGCATGTGTTTTAAATCAGTGAATATAATTTTGCCACAGGTACATTAGAATGTATGGCTTAGAAAAAAATTGAAAAAACCATTATCTATGCTAATTGTTTCAGAAGGGGAATGTAATATATAAGTGGCTATACCCTTGAATTTTATACCTTTTTAACAAATAAAAGTTGTGATAAATTTGCATTGATTTTCACTGCAGACAAATACAACAAAGAATTTTCAAAAGCACCCTATGGGATACTAATACCGATGTGTAAGTGCAAGATATTTAAGGGCCTTTTTTTTCTCCTCTAAAAGGATTCAGGTAGTTGTAGCCAACACAGCTCTTTTTATTCAATATGACAATTTAAAAAATCTATATGACAGAGATTTCATTTTATCATTAAAGTAATAAAAGAAGGGAGCTTTAAAGATATATTTTAAACGATTTTCTTTTTTTTTTTTTTTCTTTTTTTTTTTGAGACGGAGTCTCTCGCTCAGTCACCCAGGCTGGAGTGCAGTGGCGCGATCTCGGCTCACTGCAAGCTCCGCCTCCCGGGTTCACGCCATTCTCCTGCCTCAGCCTCCGAAGTAGCTGGGACTACAGGCGCCCGCCACCACGCCCAGCTAATTTTTTGCATTTTTAGTAGAGACGGGGTTTCACCGTATTAGCCAGGACGGTCTCGATCTCCTGACCTCGTGATCCGCCCGCCTCAGCCTCCCAAAGTGCTGGGATTACAGGCGTGAGCCACCGCGCCCGGCCACGATTTTCTTTTATTTGTGCATAATTTTTATGTTAGAGTTCCTCTTATTATTTTATAAAGCATCACTCTTGTCCTTAGGTAAATCTCAAAGAGATGTGTACTTTACCATATTTTCCAAGAGGGAGAGCTTCCTGGTCTGAGGGATCTAAAATTTTGACTGTAGTTTAATTGAGTAAAGAAATATGAAGCTTTCCTCACAAAAAGTATATTTCATATTTTTACTATAAAATGCATAACCATGATTAAAATAATAATGTCGAGAGCCAGGAATGGAAGAGAAAATCAAAGCAAAGCATGAGGGATGAAGACCTAGAAGCCTAAATCAGGATGCCAAATCGGGAGCAGGCAATGGAAATCAGGACTTCAGATGCCTAAGAAAACAAGGTCTAGCATATCCTACAAGTAGTAGGAAATCTGCATGACTTTTTTTTTTTCTTTTTCTCCCAGCAAGCAACAAGCTGGTAGTGTCACTACAAAGGAATCCACCAACCTATTCAACCTATCCAATGTACAGCCAGATACAAGGTACGTAAAGCCTAAAGGCGGAAGTAGTAAGGATATTCAATTTGCTCAGAATCTGGTTTATGCTTTCCCCAATCTCAGGAACCATATGTGTTATCTATCCAGGAGACTGAGACTCCAAGACATTAATACAATATCAGTTCTGTTGTATATACTGAGGAGCCTAACACAGGGATGAAAAGAGAAGGAAAAATAAATTTTCAAGAAAGCTGAGCACTGTAAAATTTACAAAATATCAGTGTAAATGTCATGAGAGGACCAGCAAGCACTAACGCCAAATCACCCACAGATTTGCACATAAGTATTTAAAATAATAGAACCATGTTCCAAAGGTTTAAATACGCATACTTAAAATTATCAAAGATGAAGAAAGGAGTAACATTCATAAAGTAATTAAAAGAAGTACCATGAACTGTGGGATATAAAAAGATCTACAGTTATCCCTTGAACAATGCAGGGTTAGAGAGACTGACCTTTGTAGTTGAAAATCCATGTGAAACTCTTGACTCCCCTACGACTTAACTACTGATAAAAGACAAACTTCAGCTGAGTTAAATTTAAAGGCCTTTAATTGCACAATGAATGATTCCAATCCGGCAGCCCCCAGAATCACAGCAGATTCAATAAAGTAAATGAGGTCACAGGGGCAATTAATGAACTGATGACCAGAAGTGAGGAATCACCCAAAGAACACAGCATGAGAGAGCTGAAATTTATGAAACCGTATGTTTAGTAAGAAAGTCCAAATTACTTTGTTTAAATATTCCGTTTATTTTGTACAAGACTCATGACGAATAGTGTCCAAAAGTCTATTCTTAACACAGTTTTCCACAATCTTTTTAAGCCTGACATTGTACTTTTCTGATCAAAACACTACAGTTTCACCCCAATGAAAAGCAAAGTTATAACATTCTACAATATCCGTAAGATTGAGTAATCTCCCTTACCTTTTTGACTTCATCTTATACTTCTTTCCATATACTGATCAAGCTCAAACCACTTTGTGCTTCCTACCTCTGGATACTTTTTCCCAACAGGCTCATTCATTGCTTCAAGTCTTCCCTCAATGACTACACTACTTAAAGTGATAACCCACTCCTTTCCCATGCACCACATTTCCAATCTCCTTCATCCTATGTATTATTTTTTGCAAGCACATATAAACTGTGGTGGGTTACATTTTCCTTTAAGTGTATTTAATTCTCCCTGCCTCCATGTGAGTGTATGCTTTTCTGCCCTTGACTTTGTGTGTGTGGTAATATGAGAATTATTTCAGAACAAGCATGTATTTGGGACCATGTGATATGCTTCGGCCAATAGATAATGTTAACAGAATTAAGCAGAAGTCTTAAATTTTTTGCACAGTGGAGCTTGTCTTTAGCTGCTGTGCAGTCTCCATTTGAAGAACATATACCTGAGATCTTGTTGGTTCAGGACCATGGGAGACATGAGGAATAGATCTGGATGTGACTTGAAGATTGAAGTCAATCCCAGCTGAGCATAATGCAAATCAGTTGTCCCTCAGCTGACTCGCGCACATACACGAACACAGGTGAGAGCATCAGAACCCCGGTTTAGATTCATAGACGCACGAGAAGCAAAGGTTTAGTGTTGCCTGAGATTTGAGGATTACGTATAATTATTGTGAGTCAGGTAACTTTACACCATATTTTACATATGATTATGTATTTTATATATTATCGATCTCACTTACCAGGATACCTATACTACAAAAGCAGGATTTTTGATTTTTTCATTTTGTTATAAATTGTGTATTCCAAGGACTTAGAATGGATGAAACATGAGACGCGGTAGTTTCTCAGAAAGTATTTGTTGATTTTTGTTGTTGTTGTTTCCTTTTTCATTTCTTTCTTTCTTCTTTTTTTTTTTAATAGTGTTTCCCAGACTGGACTTGAGTTCCTGAACTCAAGCAATCCTTCCACCTCAGTCTCCTAAGGAGCCAGAACTACAGGTATGCTATTGTACCTGACTTCGTTGTAAAGGGTTGGTTAATGGTTACAAAATACAGGTAGATAAGAAATAAGTCTAGTGTTTAGTAGCACAAGAGGGTGACTATAATTAATAATAATTTTTTGTATATTTCTAAATAACTTGAAGAGTGAAACTAATATTTCTCACACAAAGAAATGATAAATGTTTAAGGTGACGGATATCCCAGTTACTCTAATTTGGTCATTACATGTTGTATGCTTACATCAAAATATCACATATACCCCATACATATGTACAAATATTATATATCCATAAAAATTACCAATTTCTTAAATTTGTTATATGTATTAAAGATTATTTGAATCTCTGTATCCCCAGTCATATTAAACTATTCTAAGTGTTTAATATTAAAAAAGATTATATTTTTAAATTCTACCAATAAGCCATTTGAAATTTAAATCTAAAATTTATAATTGTATCAAACATTATGATACTTAGGTATATATATAGAAAACAAAATGTGTCTAAAATGTATATACTAAATACTAAAAATTATCTAGGCAATTTAAAATTTATTTTAAATAAATTTTTAATGTAGAGATTTTGAGCAACTTTTATCAAATTTAGCCCAAGGATATGTGTTTTTGAGGTTAGTGGAATGTTATTGTTTTAATAATGTTTATATTCAGTATGTTGCTTATATGTAGGGATAGAATATTTTTTCTATTTTGAGTTTGTGTGCAGTGAACGTACATTTAATTCAAATTAACCGTCCATAATTGTACTGAATTTGGGGGCAAATACATTGTTTTATATCTTTATTTCTAATTCTTTACATTATTTTTCCCTAACATTATTCTGTCTACAATCTTCCGTATAATGTCAAACAAGAGAACTGTTATTTTTAGGCATAATTTTCTCCTTTCAGATATTAATAAAAAGGTTTCGGTAATTCAGCATGAAGTCCAGGGTTTGCTGTAAATTCTTTGTAGATAGTATTTATCATGTTAAAGTTGATTTTTTATCATTCTAATTGGCTAAGGGCTTAAAATGAAGGTATTGAACTTTATCAAATGCTTTCTCTGTCTCTTCATGTGGTCATATGATTTTTTTCTCTCTAAAATGTTGAGATACAGTGTTAAAACATCTGCTATTATAGAGCATACTTGCATTTCTGTAATAAAATCCTTGTCATAATAATTATTATGCTTATATATACACACATGTATCCATATGATAGAGTATGCGTTTCAAAGAGTAAATTTGTTTGCTGAATTTAATTTACTATTATTTTTTAGAACTTTTGCATCTATGTTTATGAGTGCAATTTGCTTGTAAATTTTTTTCTTGTAATATTTGTGAGGTTCGGGTTTCTAGGTCATGCTGACCTCATAGAATAACTTGGAGAGGTTATTTTCCCTGTGTGTGTGTGTGTTTTCTTTCTTTTCTCTCTTTCTCTCTTTAGTTCTTTAGCTTTCTCTGTCTCTCTTTCTTTCCTTTGGAAAGGGAAGTCCTTACAGTATTTCTTAAATGCATTTTGGCCTTGAGTTTTCTGTACCGGGTCATTTTTTAAAATCATCTTTATTAAAGTATAATTTACACATAATAAAATACACCCATTTTTAATTATGCATTTAATGACTTTTGGACAAATGTATACACCTATTTTACCACTACAATATTAATGTATACAATATTTCCATCAGCCCAAAAATGTTTCTCTCCATCCCTTATCATATGATGAACAAAACAAGCCAGTTGCCAATGAACAGATACAGTATAAACCCATTCATCTGAAATTCCCAAAAAGTCAAAACACAATCAAGTATCAGGAAAAAGCCATTTAATGGTTGCCTGGGTTAGTGTAGGGAAATTGACTGTTATAATATTTTTAATGATGATTTCAATTTAGAAAATATCCCCAACTACCCAATGCTAAAAAAGAACACCAAATAAAATTTGATTATATATAAAAAATATATATAATACATTAATTATATATAATATATAATATATAATTATATATAAATATTATATATTATATGTAATTATATAATATACATAATATATATTTTATATATATATGTATTTTTTTTTTGATGGAGTCTCGCTCTGTTGCTCAGGCTGGAGTGCAGTGGCACCATCTCAGGTCACTGCAACCTCTGCCTCCCGGGTTCACGCCATTCTCCTGTCTCAGCCTCCTGAGTAGTTGAGACTACAGGTGCCCGCCATTATATTATATAAAAAAAAAAAAAAATTTATTTTTTATAATATAAAATAACGCCTGGCTAATTTTTTATATTTTTAGTAGAGATGGGGTTTCACCATGTTAGCCAGGATGGTCTCAATCTCCTGACCTTGTGATCTGCCCGCCCCAGCCTCCCAGAGAATTCGATTATATTTTTAATGAACAACTTTCATGTTTATATCATACATATAATGTGAATATAGTTAAATAAATTATTAGATACCTGAGTTTTGTTTCAAGCACTGTACTAGCCCCTCTATGCCATTATCACTCTTACTTTTCAAAATAATTATACAAGATTGATGGTATGATTTTCCCAATAATGCCTGTAATGTAACTGAGGATCTTTTAAATATCTTCTGTTAGATCATCCATCTGGTAAGTTGCAGGACAGTGACTAACACATAAGGCTATGCTATTTATTATAGTTTTACATGTTTACAGTAAGGTCATATTGTATTAGTTTGTTCTCATGCTGGTAATGAAGACATACCCAAGACTGGGTAATTGATAAACAGAAGAGGTTTAATGGACTCACAGTTCCATACGGCTGGGGAAGTCTCACAATCATGGCAGAAGATGAAAGAAGATCAAAGGGACTTCTTACATGGTGGTGGGTAAGAGAGCATGTCCAGGGGAACTCCTCTTTATAAAACTATCAGCTCTCATAAGGTTTATTCACTATCCCAAGAATACCATGGGAAAAACCTGCCCCCATGATTCAGTTACATCCCACTGGGCCCCTCTCATGACAAGTGGGAATTATGGGAGCTACAATTCAAGATGAGATTTGGGTGGGGACACAGCTAAACCATATTATCCTGTACTGGCCCCTCAAAAATCTAATGTCCTCACATTTTAAAACCAATCATGCCTTCCCAACAGTCCTTCAAAGTCTTAACTCATTTCAGCACTCCAAAAGTCTAGAGTCCAAAGTCTCATCTGTGACAAGGCAAATCCCTTCCACCTATTAGCCTGTAAAATCAAAAGCAAGTTAGTTACTTACTAGTCAGAATGGGGATGCAGACATAGGGTAAATACAGACATTCCAAATGGGAGAAATTGGCCAAAACAAAGGGGCTACAGGCCCCATGCAAGTCTGGAAACCAGTGGGGCAGTCAAATCTTAAAGCTCCAAAATGATCTCCTTTGACTCACATCCATTGTATGTTGATGCAAGAAGTGGGCTCCCACGGTCTTGGGCAGCTCCACGCCTGTGGTTTTCAGGGTACAGTGCACACCTGGCTGCTTTCACAGCCTGGCATTGAGCATCTGCAGCTTTTCCAGGTGCATGGTGCAAGCTGTCAATGGATCTACCATTCTGGGATCTGGAGGATGGTGGTCATCTTCTCACAGCTCCACTAGGCAGTGCCCCAGTTGGAGCTCTGTGTGGGTACTCTGACCCCACATTTTTCTTCTGCACTGCCCCAGCAGAGGTTCTCCGTGAGGACTCTGCTCCTGCAGCAGACTTCTGCCTGGACATCCAAGCATTTCCATACACCCTCTGAAATCTAAGTGGAGGTTCCCAAACCTCAATTCTTGACTTCTGTGTACCCACAGGTTTGACACCACATGGAAGCTGCCAAGGCTAGGAGCTTCTACCCTTTAAATCTACGGCCCAAGCTGTACCTTGGCCCCTTTTAGCCATGGCTGGAGTGGCTGAGAGGCAGGGCACCAAGTCCCTAGGCTGCACACAGCAAGAGGGCTCTGGGCCTGGCCCAAGAAACCATTTTTACCTCTTAGGTGACCAGACTTATGAAGGGAAAGGCTGCTGTGAAAATTTCTGACGTATCCTGGAGACATGTTCCCCATTGTTTTGGTGATTAACATTTGGCTCCTTATTACTTATGCAAATTTCCACAGTTGGCTTGAATTTCTCCCTAGAAAATGGGTTTTTGTTTTCTATTGCATTTTTTAGGCTGCAAATTTTCCAAACTTTTACCCTCTCCTTCCTCTTGAATTATTTTCCACTTAGAAATTTCTTCCCCCAATACCCTAAGTCACCTCTCTCAAGTTCAGAGTTCCATAGATCTCTAGGGCAGGGCCAAAATGCTGCCAGTCTCTTTGGATAGCAAGAGTGATATTTACTCCAGTTCCCAACCAACTCCTCATCTCCATATCAGACCACCTCAGCCTGGATTTTATTATTCATATCACTATCAGCATTTTGGTCAAAGCCATTCAATAAGTCTCTAGGAAGTTCCAGACTTTCTCACATCTGTCTGTTTTTTGTGTCCTCCAAGTCTCTAGGACGTTCCAAACTTTCGCACATTTTCCTGTCTTCTTCTGAGCTCTCTAAACTGTTCCAACCTCTGCCTGTTACCAAGTTCTAAAGTTGCTTCCACATTTTCGGGTGTCTTTACAGCAATGCTCCACTACCCAGTACCAATTTACTATATTTGTTCATTCTCATGCTACTAATAAAGACACACCTGAGACTTGGTGATTTCTAAAGGAAAGAGGTTTAATGGGCTCACACTTCCACATGGCTGAAGAAGTCTCACAATCATGGTAGAAGATGAAGGAAGAGCAGAGGGACTCCTTACATGGCAACGGGCAAGAGAGCTTGTGCAGGGGAACTCCCCTTTATAAAACCATCAGATCTTGTGAGACTTACGCACTGTCACAAGAACAGCATGGGAAAAGCCTGCCCTCGTGATTTAATTACCACCCACCAGGTCCCTCCCACAACATGTGGGGATTATGGGAGCTACAATTCAAGATGATACTTTGGTGGGGACATGGCCAAACCATATCACATGTAAAGGCATATATTATCTCTTGATAGCATCTGTCAGCATTTCTCTTTGAGTAGGGTTCGTTTTTTCCAGGAATACATTCTCATTAGATAATTCCATTGAGTTTCTAGAGTGAGCATCTAAGAACATGTGCTAAATTATGAGACAAATGTCATGTGTGAATTCATGTCTGTGTGTGCATGATAAAGAAGGGGAGAAAAATGAGAGAGAGTTAAAAAGAAGGAACAAAGAGCAGAACACTAGAGGGAATAGAAGGATGCTAAGAAGGAAGTATTTATGCCATTCTGAGGCATGGTATAGGATTAGAACCAAACTTGGACAGGGATCTGTGAGCTAGCAGCAAAGCCATGGCCAGGCTAACAGACTATGTCTCTCTGGTTTATTCCTCTCTGCCTTCTCATAGCAGTAACTGGTTAATAACTTGATCTAAAGAACAATGCCTGTACAGAAGGAAATTGTAGCTAATCGTGTAGAAACTCTTCTAACCTGACCCAGGCAAGTGGCTCAAGGCAGGCACCCGGGAAAGGTCTCTGGCCATGCTGATAACTCAAAGCATATGCCTGACTTAGCAACTGAATTCATTGGAATTTAATTACTCAACATGATTATATACTGACAGCAAACTCATTATTGGAAGGATTGATTATTATTATGCAAACATTTCCATTATTCATTTATTGAAAACTTGGGCATACTTCCCAGACTAGAATTGCATCTTCCACTTCTTTTCACTTCATTACCTTTTCAGTTGAATATGTTTAACTTTCCAAGGTGGTTATTTTGACTCATGTCATACTTTAATATAATTAAGTCATTAAAACTTATTCAGGAAACTGATGTTTTCTCAAATTAAAAAAAAAAAAAAGCACTATGATATAAAATACAGGATGGTCCTGTCAGTTCTTCTCTGACAACTCAGCTCAGTCATTTGCTTGTTGGCTCAAAGACCTTTATATGAACTGGCTTGGCATCTTATTTCTTATGGAAGACTCAAAAGGCAATAATTTGGTATAATAAATTAGCTGTTAAAATGTTAGCCATAGGCCTTGATATAAACATTTATTGAGTAAACGAAGAGGTGATTGAAATGGCTGTAGGTTGCCTTATTTATCTAGTGTTTTAAGCTTGAGATGGCATTGACCTTATTATTCATTTTCTTAAAATAATAGTCTTTGCCTTCAAGAAAACATCAATAAATACTTTCAGACAAAACTCCATTAAACTCTCATAAACATTTCATATCATTTTATGTTTTCATGAATATATGCATAAAAATTTTCTTTTACTATTAAATTGCTGCACAAATAATTGAAGTTTTTCCCAATTTTTAGGGAAAACCAGCAATTATTTTTGGACCAACCTAGTAATAAACTTCTTATTTAAACATCATTCATTCTAAACAGTAAGTTCACAATGAAAGTTTCAGGCAAGTATTTTAGCTGAAAAGTAAAGTGTCTTCAAATAATATAAAAAAGATTGCTTTTCCACTATTCCATAGATTAGGGTCTGTTTTTTGCACACCTGTGGTTCAGGATTATGTTTGGGAAGTTTAAAACTGTTGGAGTTTGATGAACACTTTAGATTCAAGGATGATTAAATCTTTCTTTATTTTGTCTCTACTCTTTATTATCGTTTTTGAGGACTCACCACTCCCTGGACAAGCCTGGATGGTTACTTTGGAACTTGATTCTAAAAATATTTCAGATTTCAATATTTCAATAGCATTGGAAGCTATCGTGATAAAATAGTTCATGCCTCTTACATGTTTACTTTTTATGAAGAGTAACAAGAACATTGTGTTTTCCAATCAGGATAGGAGAAACTAAATAAATAAATAAACACCATACATAGTTGTGGAGGTGCAAGCTTGAAATACCTTTGATTCTTAAAGATTCTTTTGTGTTTATTTTAGAGAAACCTGCAAACTGTGAATGTTATTTAAGCTAAATCCAAAACAATAGTTTGGATTCTGGCATATATAAAACAGATAGCTCCTCAGAATATTCCTTTCTTTTTCCAATATCGCTCCTAAGCCTGATAGAGATTGAACATTGGTAATAAGACATATCACAACCCTGAAATGATGAAATTTAAAATATAGTTACCAGATTTGTAGAAATCTACTGTAAGAACCTCAGCCTATAAGATGGACTATACAAAGGTATACACACACTGGTGGCAAGACAAATATAGCCTAAAAGAGAGACAGAGAAAAAAGGGTAGATGCAATAACTGAAAATAGCTTCTGCAAAAATGACAAAAACAATGTGAAGCCACAACTACAAATTACGATACACCATAGCAATACACAATGAGATAAGAACGGGTGGGAGGAAATATTAGAGTGAATACAGGAAGGGAAGAGGGAGATAAAACCAAACACACAGAGAAGAAAGTCAACTTTTACTGGCATGGTACTAATATGTCACTATGTGGTAACAGTGTCAAGGATAGGTGAAACACTTCCAACACCTACATTAAATTAAGGCCCTGCTAAGCAAGTGGAAATGTAAAACTACAAAGTCCTCAGAGTATTGTGAGCATGTTTATGGTGCATTAGCACCACACTGTTTAGCACAGGTGTTCCAGTAATTGTGGAATACTGGGAAAATGCACAGCGTTCCATTCATCTTCATCATATCCCAAGGTGATATACCAATAGCAATTTAGCACCTGCTAGAGCAATTTGGCATCTGTGGTATTTACCGAAGTGTTTGGTCTTAAAGGTTGGAAGTGTTATTTTGTACTTCCATACATGCTGGGGAATTATCAAGCACTTGGCAATACCAAATGCATTGTAAAACTCTCTTAGTGAAAGTTATAAAAGCGAACTTAATGAAACATAGTGAATAAAAATTTTATAAAAGTGACAGATTAGATTATTTTTACATGTCTTCTCCCATCAAAAAGAGCATTTTCTCTGATCACCACGGAGAATAATAATGACACTTGCTTAACAATATAATTTAAATGTTTATAAAGAAAGAAATGACATGGAATATAATTGTGCTAATATTTTCTGCAATGGACTTTCTAATTGTGTTGCTGACTGTGCAGAGCATCAAATATATTAGGATAAATAGTTCTTTCTCTTCTATATTTCAAACTGATTTTGAAATATCAGCAAGTTAGCAATTTCCAAGAAAAGATAACCAAATATTTCTCATCTGAAACAAAAAAAGTTGGAGATAGATGGTAGATAAAGCTAGCTAGCCTCCTAGATAGATAGATAGATGGATGGATAGATAGATAGATAGATAGATAGATAGATAGATAGATAGATAGATAGATAGATAGATAGATAGATAGATATCACTGAAATACCTTTGTCTTAAAATCTGACTAATATGGGAACAATGACATTGAGAAATAGACCCATTAAGGAACAAACAAGAAATGAAAGGTTCCACATTTTTTTCACAAACTGTTTAAGATGACTGTGATGGTTAATACTGAATGTCAACTTGATTGGATTCAGCCATACAAAGTATTGATCATGGGTGTGTCTTTGTGGGTGATGCCAAAAGAGATTAGTATTTGAGTCAGTGGGCTGGGGAAGCAGATCCGCCCTTAATCTGGTGGGTACAATCTAATCAGTTTCCAGCGAATGTAAATCAGGCAGAAAAACGTGAAAAGGAGACAGGCCTAGCCTCCCAGCCTACATCTTTCTCCTGTGCTGGATGCTTCCTGTTCTCAAACACAGGACTCCAGGTTCTTCAGTTTTGGGACTCAGACTGGCTCTCCTTGCTCCTCAGCTTGCAGACAGCCTATTATGGGACCTTGTGATCGTGTAACTTAATACTTAATAAATTCCTCTTTATACATATATACATATATATATAGAGAGAGAGACAAGCACACATATATTTACCTATATATACACACACACATATATATATCCTATTAGTTCTGTCTAAGAGAACCCTGACTAATACAATGACTAATCTATTATTTGGCATAGAGAGCCTTAGATTTAAAATATCTTCTATGGATATAGATGGGAAAATCTAAGAATAGAAAATAGAGAAAAAAATTAAGAAAATTATTCTAAAGGAAGAATTAGAAAAAAATAAATATTAGAAAACATAGGTAAGATAAATAAAAATGTAAATCAGGCATATTTTATATCCAGCAATTCCTGGTAACATTTTAACAATATAAATACATAGTGTATTTATATGCCTTTCTCTAGCTTAAAACAACAATCACACCTCATTTTCATATTTTTACAGATTTTGGAAATATAAGCACAATTTTGTTATATGGCTATGCTGAGTACTAGTGAAGTCTGGGCTTGTAGTTTAACACCTAAATAGTGTACAATGTACCTATTAGGTAATTTCTCATCCTTCACCCTTCTCTCACTCTTCTACCTTTTGAGGTCTCCAATGTTCATTATTCCACATAATGTATACACATTATTTAGCTCCCACTTATAAGTTATATAATGCAATATTTGACTTTGAGTTATATCACTTAAGATAACAGCTTCCAGTTCCATCCATGTTGCTTCAAAAGACATGATATTATTATTTTTATGGCTGACTAGTATTTTTTATATATATATGTGTATATACACATATATAATACAATATGTATGTATAATATTATGTAGATAATAATATATACAGATTATATATATAGTATTTTCTTTAACCAATCATCTGTTGATGGAAACTTAGGTTGATTCCTTATGTTTGTTACTGTGACTAGTGCTGTGATAAATATACAAATGCAAATATCTTTTTGATATAATAATTTCTTTCCTTTTGGATAGATATCCAGTAATAGGACTGCTGGATCAAATGCTGGTTCTACTGTTAGTTCTTTGAGAAATCTCCATACTGTTTTTCATAAGGTTTATACTAATTTACATTCTCACCAACAGTGTATACATTTTTCCATTTTTCTGCATTGTTGCCAATATCTGTTTTTTTTTAGTAAAAACCATTTTGTAAGATGTAAGGTTGTATCTCATTGCACTTAATTTGCATTTCTCTGGTGATTAGTGATGGTGAACGTTTTTTCATATGCCTGTTTGCTTTTTGTATGCCATTTGTATGTCTTCTTTCGAAAAATCTCTCTCCATGTCTTTTACTCCCTTTTTATTGTTTTTTTTTTTTTTACTCTTGTTGAGCTTTGTTTGAGTTCCTTGTAGATTCTCGATATTAGTCCTTCGTCGAATGCATAGCTTGCAAGTATTTTCTCCCATTCTGTAGGTTATCTATTCACTCGGTTGAAACACAATAGTTTAGAGCAAGTTATGTGCCAAATTCATGACTTGTCTAGCAATTATACTGCTTCTCCCCACAAAAAGAATTGAAGAACACTATCAAGGGAAAATACCCTCCAGATTGTACTCAAGATTAAAATATAGTTGTTGTTTGATAAATATTTGTAAAATAAGCGTGTTTCTTGAAAATTATATAGATGTTGAAGGTATGATAGGTACATTTGTTTTTGTCAGAGGTACAAGAAAATGCTCTAAAACTTTTAAAACTGAATACACCAAACAACATGTTCAATAAATATTAAGCAAAATGTATCAGAAATACAAAGAATTCTTGACTAAAAAATACTTATAGAGGAACACGTCAACTCCCTTTAAGAGAGAGTAAACAGTCTTTACCAGGCTCCTGGAAAATTTATTTAAAATGTTAAAAGTATATCTAAGAAAAATATAAACATATTTAATAAAGATATACATTTAGACAGCAATCTCTGATTGTTATGTAATATAATGTTTAATCTTTTGATCAAAGTGTAAATCAAAACCCAAAACTTTATACTACTGAGAAAGTAATGAAAAAGAAGAACTAATTCTGTTGGGCATAGTAAAAGCTATTCCCAGAGGAAAATTTATAGCCATAACACTTCCATTATTAAAGGCATGTATAAGTAAATAAATAAATAAACAAATGTAAGTTATATTAATTTTTCTGGATAACCTGCTTTAGATTTTATGATAAATATTCCCAATTTCTTTGACCTTTACAACAATTTTGTACATTTGAGTAGATAGCAAGATGCATCAGCAGAAGACCAAAATGAGCTACTGAAAATTGACAGATAATCAATCACAAAACAAAGTGATTATCTTAAAGGATAAAGAGAATGTGAACCACAAACATCTGAGACAGGTTTCAGTCAATTTAGGAAGTTTATTTTGCCAAAGTTAAGGACGCATGCCCATGGCAGCCTCAGGAAGTTCTGATGACATATGCCCAAGGTAGTCAGGTCACAGCTTGGTTTTACACATTTTAGGGAGACATGAGACATCTATCAATATATGTAAGAAAAACATTGGTTTGGTCCAGAAAGGCAGGACAACTCAAGCAAAGGCAGGACAACTAGTGGCTGGGAGGGAACTATCAGGTCATTGGTACATAAAAAACAAACAGTTGTCTTCTTCTGAGTTTCTGATTAGTCTTTCCAAAGGAGGCAATCAGATAGGCTGCTGTCTCAGTGAGCAGAGAGATGACTTTGAATAGA
Source organism: Papio anubis (assembly GCF_008728515.1). Lineage (NCBI taxonomy): Eukaryota > Metazoa > Chordata > Mammalia > Primates > Cercopithecidae > Papio > Papio anubis. The sequence continues at coordinate 72,495,964 of NC_044988.1, forward strand.
ATGGGAAGCAGGTTTGCCCTCAGGAGTTTTCAGTTCGACTTTCCCCTTTAGTTTAGTGATTTTGAAGTTCCAATATTTATTTTCCTTTCACAGCAGATATTATATAATAAAAGGAGGCCAATTTATAAAAAGACAAACCACTTCTAAATATAGCTACATTTACTGGGAGTGATAGAAAGCTCTTAGCAATCTAAAAACAGAAGCAGTGATGTGCTGTGCTAGAGGTAGTCCAAGAAAGTTGATTGTTAAATTGTTAGATATTTCAATTAATTTAACAATTAAAGCTTTGTATAGATCAGTGGGAGCATGTACACCATGAAACTCATAAATGCCACAAACCGGCATCTCCTCTCTACTCCCAGACAACTGGTTGTTAAATATTCACATCACTCAATAAAAGGGAACACACTCAACCCAGTAAAACGCATCTATGAAAATCTGCAGCTGTCATTATAAGAAATTATCAAAAGCTGGTCTTTCTTTCCAAATTAGGGAAAAACATATACTCAAGATAGTTTGGTATTGATATAAATATAGACTTATAGATTACATAGAACAAAACAGTTACTTCAAAATGGATTACTTACAAAAACACTGAATTAATCTGACAGAAAATAAAGTCTTTAAGCAGTGGTGTTGAAACAAATGGATGTCCATATGTTACAGAAATGAATACAATGAAACACAATGCTCATCTTACTCTGAAAATAAAAAGTAACTTGAAATAAGACTTATAGAAAATTATAGAACACTCAATATTGGTCCAAAGTGACAGAAAGTAGACTTGTAGTATCCTGTTTCTAGGGACAGAAGGGGACTTACTGCAGAGGGACATAAGGAACATTTTTGTGCTGGTCACAGATTTGTAATTTTGATAGTAAGTTGGTTACACGAGTGTTTAAAATGATCAATTAGTCTATATCATTACCATGGGTGTATTTTATTGTATTAAATTTAGACCTTATTAAAATTGATTTTTAAAATTATCAAGGAAGACCTTCTGGTTATGATTAAATAATTTGTGGCAGACCAACCTTTCCTCTAAATAAACATCCCTACACAAAAAGCACATTATATGATTTCATTCTTTTAATACTCTAGAAAAAGACAAAACTATAGTGACAGAGAGCAGATCTGAGATTGCCTGGTGTCAGGGATATTAGTGAAGACATTGCCTAGGAAGGATTGCAAGAAAACAAGACAAACATATGGCTAAAAAAAAAAAAAAATTTGAAATGTTGACCGTGGTTTGTTATACATGACTTTTATTACTTTGATATACGTTCCTTTTATGCCTAGTTGTTGGGTGTTTTGTTTTTTTGTATGAAAGTATGCTGGATTTTTTTCAAAAGCTTTTTCTGCATGTATCAATATAATTATATGATTAAAAAAATTTTTTTTACGTGATGAATCGTATGTATTGATTTGCATTTGTTGAACCATCTTTGCATCTCTGGAATGAGACACACTTTACTGTGGCATATTACCTTTCTGATGTGCAGTTGGATTCAGTTGGCTAGTATTTTATTGAGGATTTTTGCATCTCTGCTCATCAGCAATATTGGTCTGTAGTTCTTTTTTAATTTTGTCGTTATCTGGCTTTGATATCAGGGTGACACTGGCTTTGTAGAATGAGTTAGGAAGTATTCCCTCCTTGATTTTTTTGAAGAGCTTTAGGATGATTGATACCAGTTCTTTGTATGTTTTGTAGAATTTGGCTGTGAATTCATCTAGTCCTAGGCTCTTTTTATTATTATTACTATTACCACTGATTCAATCTTACTACTTGGAAATACAATTGATATTTCTTCCTGGTTCAAACTTAAGAGGTTTTACATTTCCAGGAATTTGTTAATTTCATCTAGGTTCTCTAGTTTATATAATTGTTCATAGTAGTTTCTGATGATCTTTGGTATTTCTGTGGTATGAGTTGTAATGTCTCCGTTTTCATGTCTAATTATGTTTATTTGCATCTTCTCTCTTCTTGGTTACCCTAGCTAGTGGTCTATTAGTTTTATTTATCTTTTCAAAGAACCAACTTTTCATTTCATTGATTCTTTGTATTTGACATGTTCATCTTCAATGAAAATATACTATGAATCAACATCTAAAAGACAACTAGAAGATCTTCATATATTCAAAAAATTAAGAATATAATTCTAAGTAGCCTATGGACTAATTATTTTAACAAAATATTAAATATCAAACTTTTTAATTCAGCTAAAATAGCACAGAAAAGAAAAAATGTAGCTTAATATCCATATATTAAAAAAAATACTTAAAATTAACAGGCTATCTACCTCAGGTTTTTAGAGAAAGAATGAAAAGATACAACAAAATAAATTAGAATGTATACAATATGAATACGAGAAGAAGCTCCAAAAAAACCACAAAGACTTGATATGGTCAAAAGTTGATCCTTTTACAATTCTAGTAAAATATATAAATATCTGGCAAGTTGGATAGAAAAAAAAATAAAGAGTAAAGGCAAACAAGAGTAACAAATATGTGTAATAAAATAGAAGACATTGATTCAGATTCTGAAGACATTAAAATGTTTTTGGAGTATATTGTGAACAAGGTTTTGTTTATGAATTCAAAATAGAAATGAAATATATAAAGTTTTAGAAATTTTTTTTTTTAAATTGAAGGAAACATAGAGATTTGAAAATACCTGTAACAATAAAGAAATTTGATTATTAAACAAATATTTTCATAAACAAAATTTTAGACTCAGATGACTCCATTAGCAAGTTCTACCAAAATTCTAAACTTTTACAAATTATTCTGGAGAAGTAATTAAAAGGAAGCTTGGCCATTATCATCATTCCTATTTAATATTTTAATGGTCCTAGACAGTAGATTCAGATTAGAGAGAGAAAAAGCCAGTAAGGACAGTGAAATAAATAAAGATCCCAAGACAGTAATTACATGTAATTATAAGATAACAACTAAAATAGTATCAATTCAAATCTAAAGTATATAAAAAGATAAACATCATGTGTAGGATTGGTTTATAACTAGAACATATTATTATTTAAACCTAAGAAAATTAATCAATACAAGTCACCATACTCATAGCATATAATGAAAATTTTAAGTAAAATTTTAAGATCTGAATATATGCAAAAGGAGTAGTTTCTGTAACATAACATTCATTCATAATTTAAAAAGTAAAGCCTTGTAGATAAGGAATTAATCTAGCAAACACCATGTTTTCTCTGTCTGCTTTTATCTGCCTTGCTATTTATTTTCTATTAGTCCTTTTGATTAATTTATAAACTTTATAGTTTGTTTTGTACAGAGTCATGGTATTACAGTTAAAAAGAAAACATGGATGGGCTTGCTTTTATCTGCCATTTGTTTCTAAAAAAAGTTTATAAAATTATAAGCATGGAAAGTTTGCAATATTAGTATAATTAATTCAGATATATTCACCGCATTTGCCTGCAACATTGTAAGTATAAATTTTGAATAACAACATGCTTTGTGTTTTCGTTTCATGTTGTGCGGAAATGAAGCATGACAATTACCACCATTTCTATTTAATATTTAATATTTTAATCATAATAGGAAGTAAATTAAGATTAGCAAAAGCAAAAAAAATCTGATATTAAGCATTGAAAAGAAAAAGGCAAAACTGTAAGTTTCCAGAGATGATATGACTAAATAAAAGACTTTTTCAAAAATCCTATGATTCAATTATAATATTAGTTTAGCAAAATTGCTGTGTATATTATCAGTATAAAAATATTATTATTTCTTCAGACAGCACAAGAAGTATGATGCTGGCAAATGCTTGTGGTAAGGACCTCAGGGAGCTTACAGTCATGGTAAAAGCTGATGGGGAATCAGGCATCTCATACAGTAAGAGTGGGTGCAAGAATAAACCATTTTTAAACTTACCATTTGTAATTTTATATATCTATATGTAACATATATATATATTTGTAATTATACATAATAGATAAAATACATAAAATCTAAATTACATTTTAATCACAACAGAAAATCATAAACATCTATATTTTTCATAATTTTCTTCATGTTTATCTACATAGCAAACACACACAAATACAGAATGATTTTGACATGGTTAATATTACAAGGTGAATTTATATACAGACCTCTATATATCTTAAATATCTGCCACAATATCTTATGGAAAACACAAATCATTCTATGCTAACTGGAATAAATATAAAATATTATTTTTTCATGTCTACATTTCCAAACAAGTGGCTACATCATAATTGAACTACCTCTTATATAGAGGAGTATTTTCTAACTTATATGAATTTTTTACTATTAAAAAATACTGCAAAAACATCCTCACCACTATATCCTATATGTGAGTTTGTATGTATAAATATTTTATCAGTAATGTGTTTAATCAATAAAAAGCAAATGAGCTCAACACGAATATATGTGAATATATTTTTGCGTATATTTATATGAAATCAAGTATGTGTGCAAAAATACAAAACAGGCTATCAAAAGTTGGGTACAAGAAAGATCTAAGTTTGTAAGTCATTTAGACAGGGAATATGTAAATTTACTTGCATTTATATATGCTTATCTATGCATGTAGTAATGAATAAAACATATATAGTATTATTTGAGTACGTAGGCAGTCCTGTATATTACTATACTTTAGAGCGGGACCATAAAAATAACCATAAAAACTTAAGTAATATAAAGGGATCTTGATAATCAATGAGAAAAATTAAAATTGTTTCATGGTCTTTAAAAATTATTTTCCAAGACATTAAAAACACTCTTATTGTCAGTTATAAATGTATATGAAAATTAAAAATTAGTGCAACTGACATTTATTTAAACAATGTAAATTAAAACATTAGAAACATTTGTGAATTATTTCCTTAATAAAACTGATTAAAAATAGTTTGAAGAGCTTTTGCTTTCTTCTCATTGTTTAACTTGTGATAAGAAGTGAATATCTTTATATACTTTGGTGAATTACGGTATCCTTTTATACTTTGGATCAACTTCCAACATGTTATTCTTTGCACTTTAAATGTGATTAAATATCTCCAAGAATGATTCTAATGTGAAATTTTCTGTTGATATGACTTCCTCTGTAACATCTTTATCCTTTTCCACATATGCACTTTCTCATTTATATGTTCCACTAGATTTATTTAGCAACATATCCAGAGTGTCTTAAACTATTTCCATAATTTCCTATTTTATCAATTAACTAAACTTATATTCAATTCCAGTCTTACTTCTGGTGTTATCACTTTTTGTTTTATTGCTGTACTTGTATCCTTGTTGACTAATTTCCTGTTTGGAGTAACTTTTTATAACATGTCATGTGACTTTATTACTGGATGCAAAAAGACAGCATGACTATGTGGTTTGCTGTTGGTGTGTGAACTGAATAAAATGTGCACAGTCACCAATAACTGACAGACTTGAAAGAAATAACGTGATTTTTCTTTTTGCGCAAAGGTGGGTTTTGGTCTCTCTCTAGTTGGCCCTGCCACTGCCAGCTGCAACTACATTCCTGATTGCCTAGAAAGAAGATCCTTTGCAATCTGACATCTGTATCCAGACAGCAACGTAATGATTCTGTAGCCAAGTTAGAAATAAGAATGGCTCTTGCACCCACTCTCACCATGTAAAACGCCTGCCTCCCCATCACTTTTCACCATGACTATGATCTGTCTGAAGTCCTCACCACAAGCAGATACGAGCACTATGCTTTTTGTGCTGTCTGAAGAACTCATTTCGGAACCTAAATGGTTCAACACCAAACGTTTAGTCTGGTTATAAGAAAGTGGGTAACTTTTATCTTCAAAAAATCTAGAAATTATCGAGTTTAGAGAGTGTATGGAGAATTGATGCTGAAGCCAAAGTTGAAGAGACAGGAATTTGGGAACACTGCACAGAGTACTTAAAGGTTAGGCCTAGCTCCCACCCTCAAATGGCTCCTGGGAAAGGCAGCATGGCTGTGAATGCCAGGAAGTATCAAAGAGCCATGAGGTTGGGTATTTGCCTAGCTACTTATTGGCCATTACTCTTAATTGTCATCTACTACTAAATCACATCCCACAATACAACACCAAAAATTATCCTCTTAATATATACAGCTGTGAAACCAAGTGCAAAAATTCACCCACACATAAAGATCCTATAGAGAACTCTGGCCCCTTGAAAGCATCCAGAAATGAAGTTAACTGACTATACTTAACTTACACCACTGTTAAAGGAACACCAACCCTCCTAGATCAGACAGATTTAGTGCAAGAACTCTGGCCATTCAAAAACCCAGAATATTCTCTTACCTCCAAAAGAGTCCACTTCCCCCCACCCCCCAACAATGGTTCTTAAGGAGTCTGAAATGACAGAAAACACAGATAAAGAATTCAGAATTTTAATGGTGAAGAGGCTCGTCTAGATTCAGGAGAATGATAAAACTTAATGCAAGGAATCTAGTGGGAAAATTCAACAGTTGAAAGACAAAATAGCCATTCTGAGAAAGAACCAAACAAATTCTAAAGCTGAAAAATTCACTATAAGATCTTATAATACAATCAGAAGTATTAATAGCAGAATAGACCAAGCAGATGAAATAATCTCAGAGCTTGAAGCCCATATCTTCAAATCAACCCAGACAGGCAAAATTTAAAAAAGAATTTTTAAAAATGAATAAAACCTCTGAAGAAATATGGAATTACGTATAGAGACCAAATCTATGCTTTACTGGTCTTTCTGAGAGAGAAGGAGACAGGACTTGGAAAATGTATTTGATGATGTAGTCCATAAAAAATTTCCTAATCTCACTAGAGATTTTCATATGCAAATCAAATAAATAAAGAGAACCCTGCCTAGATGCTATACAAGATGACCATGCCCAAGACACCTAGTTATCAGATTCACTGACGTCGATACAAAAGGAAAAATCTTAGAGGTAGTTAGAGAAAAGTGTCGAGTCACGTAGAGAGGGAAGCCCATACAGATAGCACCAGACCTATCATCAAAAACTTAAATGCCAGCAGAGATGATTGCGGCGAGGGGTTGGGTGACTTTCAGTATTCTTAGAGAAAAGAAATTTAAATGAATAATTTAATATTCCACCAAACTAAGCTTCATAAGTGAAGGAAAAGTGAAATTTCTCTCAGACAAGCAAATGCTGAGGGAATTCATTTCAAGTAGACCAGTCTTACAAGAGGTCCTGAAGGGAGTGCTACACATGGAATTGAAAGAATGACACCTTGCTACCACAAAAACACACTTAAGCACATAGTCCATAAGCACTGTAAAACTACACAATCAAATCCTCATAACAACCAGCTAACAACATGATGACAGTATGAAAAGTTCTCATATCAATACTAACCCTAAATGTAAATGGGCTGAATGGCTGGATTTGGTTTGTTAGCATTTTGTAGAGAATTTTTGCAACTAAGTTCATCAGGGATATTGACCCAAAGTTTCCTTTTTTGTTGTGTCTCTGCCAGCTTTTGGTGTTAAGACAATGCTGGCTTCATAGAATGAGTAAGGGAGGAGTTCTTCCTGGATTTTTTGAATAGTTTAAATAAGATGGGTACCAGTTCTTTGTATATCTGGTAGAATTTGGCTGTGAATGCATCTGATTCAGAGCATCTTTTTTTCTTGGTAGGTTTGTTATTACTCAACTTCAGAGCTAGATATTGATCTATTCAGGGTTTCAACATCTTCCTGATTCCATCATGGAGAATTATGTGTTTCCAGGAATTTATCCCTTTCCTTTTGATATTCTAAATTGTATGCACAGAGTTGTTCATACTATTCTTTGAAGATCTTTTGTATTCTTTGGTATCTGTTGTAATGTCATCTTTTTTCTATTTCTGATTATACTTATTTGAATTCTCCGATTTTTCCCTTTGTTAATCTAGCTAGTGGTCTATCAACACTGTTTATTTTTTTTTCAAATAATCAACTCTTGATTTCATTGACCTTTTTCATGAATTTCTGCATCTCAATTTCTTTGTTCTTTAATTTTAATTGTTTTTTTTTCCTGCTAGTTTTGGGGTTGGTTTCCTCTATTTTTTTTTTCCTAGTTTCATTAGGTGCAAAGTTATATTGATAACTTCAAATTTTTCTAACTTCTTGATGGTGTTTAGTACTACCTAGCAGCACATAGAAAAGTTAACATACTGTGATCAAGTAGGTTTTATTTCTGGGATGTAAGGTGGTTCATCATATACAAACCAAGAAATGTTATTCACCACATAAACAGAATTAAAAGCAAAATACGATTCTCAATATATGTAAAAAAATATTTTGATAAAATTCAACATCCCTTCATGATAAAAAGCCTCAAGAAACTAGGCATCAAAAAATGTACCTCAAAATAATAAGAACCATCCATGCCAAACCCACAGCCAACATCACACTAAACAGGCAAAAGCTGGAACCATTTCCCTTGAGGACTAGAAGAAGACAGGTATGCCCACTCTCACTAGCCCTGTTCAAAACAGTACTGGAAGTTCCAGCCAGAACAATCAGGCAAGAAAAATAAATAAAAGGCACCAAAATAGGAGGAAAAAAAGAAATCAAACTATCTCTCTTTGTTGATGATATGATTTCATACATAGGAAACCCTAAAGACTACACCAAAAAGATTACTAGAACAGGTAAACAATTTTAGTAAGGTTTCAGAATGTTCAAATGTCAGTAGCATTTCTATACAATAATAACATCCAGGCTGAAAGTCAAAGCAAAAACACAATTCCATTTATAATGGCCACAAAATGTAAAAGATATACTTAGGAAGACAGCTAAGAAGGTGAAATGTCTTTACAAGTATAACTACAAGGCACTACTGAAATAAATCAGAGATGATGTAAATAAATAAAAAACATTCTATGCTTATGGATTGGAAGAATCAATATCATTAAAATGGCCATCCTACAAAAGCAATTTATAGATTCAACATCATTTCTATCAAACTACCAACATCATTCTTCACAGAATTAGAAAAATAATCTAACATTCATATATAACCAAAAAAGATCCCAAATATACAAAACAATCCTAAGGAAACAAACGAACAAACAAAAACAAACGTGGTGGCATCACACTACCTGACTTCAAACTCTACACGAAGACGACAGTAATGAAAACAGCATGACACAGGTACAAAAACAGACAAATAAACCAATGGAATAGAACGGAAACTCAGAAATAAACATGCACACCTACAACCATCTTATTTTTGACAAGGCTGACAAAAGCAAGCAAAGGGGAAAAGGCTTTCTATTCAATAAACGGTGCTGGGATAATTGGCTATCCATATACAGAAGGTTGAAGCTGGACCCGTATCTTTTACTATATACAAAAAGTAACTCAAAATGGATTAAAGATTAAATGTAAGACCTCAATCTATAACAAGTCCTAGAAGAAAATTAGGAAATATCCTTCTCAACATCAGCATTGGAAAATAATTTTTGGCTAAATCTCCAAAAGCAATTGCATCAAAAACAAAAATTGACAAATGGAACCTAATTAAGCTAATGGGCTTCTGCACAGCAAAGGAAACTATCAATAAACAGACAATCAACAAAATGGGAGAAATATTTGCAAACTATGCATCCGACATAGGTCTAGACATAGGCCTAATATTTAGAATCTGCAAGGAACTTAACGAGTAAAAACAAGTAACTCCATTATAACATAGGCAAAAGACATGAACAGGCAATTCTTGAAAGGACATTCAAGTAGCAAACAATCATATGAAAAAGTGCTCATCATCTTTAATCATCAAAGAAATGCAAATAAAACCTACAATGAGATACCATCTCACATCAGTTAGAATGGCTATTAATAAAAAGTCAATGATAACAAGGCTGGGCATAGTGGAACATAACTGTAATCCTAGCATTTTGGGAGGCCGAGGCATGTGGATCACTTGAGGCCAGGAGTTTGAGACCAGACTGGCCAACATGATGAAACCCCATGTCTACTAAAAATACAAAACTTAGCTTGGCTTAGTGGCACACACCTGTAACCCCAGTTAGGAGGCTGAGGCAGGAGAATTGCTTGAACCCGGGAAGTGGAGGTTTCAGTGAGCTGAGATAGTGCCACTGCACTCCAGCCTGGGTGATAGAGCAAGATGCTGGGGGGCGGCGGGGGAAAGTCAACGATAACAGATGCTGGTGAGGCTGCAGAGAAAAGAAAACACTTATGCACTGTTAGTGGGAATGTAAACCAGTTCAGCCACTGTGGAAAGCAGTTTGGAGATTTCTCAAAGAATTTAAAACAGAGCTATGATTTGACCCAGCAATCCCATTACTGAATATATATCCAAAGGAAAATATATTATTATACCAAAAAGACATAGCTACTTGTATGTTTATTCACAGTAGCAAAGACATGGAATCAATCTAGTTGCCCATTTATGGTAGACTGCATAAAGAAAATGTGGTACATATACACCATGGGTTACTATGCAGCCATAAAAAAGTATGAATTCATGTTCTTTGCAGCAATATAGATGAACTGGAGACCATAATGCTAAGTTAATTAATGCAGGAAAACAAAACAAAATACCACATGTTCTCACTTATAAGTGGGAACTAAACACTGAGTACACAAAGACATAAGCATGGGACAACAGACACCGTGAACTACTGGAGTGGAGAGGGTGGGTGGTGTGGGTTTAAAAACTACCTACTGGATACTATGCTCATTACCTATGTGCAGTATACTCATGTGAGAAAGCTGTAGTTGTACCACCTGTATTTAAAATAAAAGATGAAATTTCTTAAAAAAAGAAGTAACATGATTTTTTTCTGTCATTTGCACACCTGTCATTTGCATGGTTATTTCTAGTATTAGAAAGAAGAGCTAGCAGTGAAGCTTGTACTTATGATGCACAGTTATTATACCATAATGTCTAAACTTGTACTTATCCAAGCCCTGCCAAGAGGACAACTTGTCTATTTAGGTCTATTTCTAAAGGTATGAACAAATTCCATTGTTTTCTTTGTTACAAAGAGCATGCATTTATCTTTTTTATTTGGAAAATTTCAAATGAGTTACTGTGTAACAAAAATGAGGCATATTATTTGCATGTGTAAGAGATAATGAGGATATTGCCCATATCATCTCATAATTCACCTCTAGCTATTTATGATGCTGATTACAAACACCTGAGACTCTCTGCCTAAGGATTTTTTTTTTTTTTTTTTTTCTTCCTCATTATGGGTACACTAAGCCAGAGCAGTTAATATGAAAGGGCAGGAACGTTAAATCTTTGGAAGTAGTGCTCAACCAGTGATGGAAGAAAGGTTGTCAGATACACACAAAGTTCTTGTTCTTCATTTGTCCTAACTCCAGGGAATGTTCTTTGCTGTCTCGCAAAATATTGAAGTGGGATTTCCTTCTGCTTCCCTGGTGGTAATTTGCTTAGTAATCACATTTTATTGACTTCCTTGCTGGCCTTGTCTCATGTGTCCATATTCTACTAGTGTTTTCTGAAAATCAATATATAACTTTGATTCTCATTGTTGAGGATATGCTTCTGGAGAATTACAAAATAAAGAAGTAAAAACAAAAGAAATTAATTCTGACTAATTTCAGGAAAAATGCAAAATATGCCAAAAAATCATACCAAATACCAACAAAGTATAACGATAAAAGACTGGTTACATAAAAAATATTTGTAAGTGCATTTGTTTTTTATTTAGATTCACACAACACAGGCATCTGTTCTCCAGGTTTGTAAGGAGTACAGCATTATCACTCAAAGAGAAGTAAGTTCATTACTATAAAAGTTACTCCACTGGAAGTTGACAAGTACAGGCAATTCTGTGAAAGTATGTGAATATTTCAAAATTCAGAAAAGGTAGAAACAAGGAAGATTCAGGGAACTCAGCAAAAAGGCAAGTTCATACTTTTGTCCTAGAATATCCTCCAGGCAATATTGTGAATAAGTTATACCATGAGAATATAAGTTATTTGAATTCACATGCAGTAATCAATAAAACCCTTGATATTTGTCTCCAAATTAGGACATCATCATCTATGATTTTTATTTTTACTCATTTTTAATGAATTATGGATGGGGAAAACACTTCCAATGCATTTTTAGCTTGAATGTATTATTCTGCTTCTTGTGAGCAATCTTCAGTAATTCTGTATCACAGAACTCATAACAAGCATGGAATTAAAGTGCTTGCATGAAGAACATCTTGAATTTGGTGTGTTGTTTCTTTGATTGGAGATATATGTTGACTATCACTATCCACAGAAATGTGCAATTTAATCATAGATTTCACTGTGTGGGAAAGAACTGAAACTCTGAGTAATGGGGCAGAATGCATTTCCAAAAGATTATTTGGGTTTAAAATTTTCTTGAGAGAAATCGGGTTGCAACTTTCAAAACCTACAACCTCATGTCTTTTCATTATGAAATTGGAAAGAGTACTGACAATTTGAAACTAATTTTTGGGATTTGTTTTATTCAATGAAGAATAGCATAAAAATGTAGGGGAAAACACAATCTATTATTGGTTGGCAATGACATTTAGAAAAAAGAGACAGGTGTAACTGAAATACTGAAATAAACACATTATGGAATACATTAGTCCATTCTCACATTGCTAAAAATAAATATCTGAGACTGGGTAATTTATAAAGAAAAGAGTTTTAATTAGCTCATGATTCTGCAAGCTTACAGGATGCATGATGCTGGCATCTGCCTGACTTCTGCGGAGGCCTCAGGAAACTTACAATCACGGCAGAAGGTGAAGGGCAAGCAGGAACATCACACGACAAAAGGATGAACAAGAGAGAAAAAAATTGGAAGTGCTACAAACTTTTTAATGACCAGATCTCATGAGAACTCACTCATTATTGCAAGGACAATACCAAGTGGAATGGTGCTAAACCATTCATGAGAAATCTGCCCCTATAATCCAAACGCCTCCTACCAGACCCCAACCCCAACATTGGGAATTACATTTCAACATGAGATTTGGGTAGGGACCCACATCCAAACTATATCATGGAGATTTCTCATTTTCTCTAGGGCCATGGTGATCAAATTTCTGTTCTATAATATAATAGTTGTGTTCACTCCTAAACATCTTGGTGCTCCCTTTCTCTGTTTATTATAAAAACTGCCTGGGCAATATCACAGGGTAACCCACCTTTGAGTTTTTCACATGTTGATGTTTCTTAAAAACAAACAGAGAAATAAAACTCTGGGTGTTCTCTTTCTTCTGAACTTAAAATCAATAACTCCAAATGTCCAGTGGAAGAGCTCTGCCTCCATATAGTTAATCTCAAAGCACTCATGCTAAAATAGTAATTTTGGAGCCACTACCATGCCCTAACCTATCCCTTTCTTTTCTGATTCTTTCCTGGGTAGTAAGAACTCCATGAAAACATTCATACAAGCAAGAAATAATTGAAAATCTAGCCTTCAAACATTTTATTCTTAACGTTTTAAAAATCCAACAATTTACAAATTCCTGTTGAGTTCACTATTTGAGATTCTCTTGCATCTTTTTTTCCTTTTTATCTGCACTACCATTTCTCTCTGAGGCTTTCATCTCCTATCCCAGTTCATTACACCCCAAAATTTACCCTCCATACTATCAACAGTATAACTTTTAAAAATGCCAATGTGATTGCTACACCTTGTTCTCACAGTTTTCATTGTTTCTGCATCACCTACCTAACAAATCAAATGGCATCTCAGGCCTTTTCCACTTGTATATCTGGTGATACAGAAAACAGGATACTTTGAAAAACTTTACATGTAAAAAAACATGAAATTATTGAAGCAATACTCTAGAGAACCATTTTTATAGAACCATCACTATTCTGACAAGAGAGTAAGGCGCGTTCTGTGAGACCATAAACAAATTTAAAGACATAGATGTATTGAGTTAAATAGCAGCAAAGATGGAGCTGCCTGATTGACACTTACCAGTTCCTACTGACCTGCTCTTTCATTTATTTTAGCTACATAATGAATTATAAACAAAACCTTGAAAATGAGCATGCAACTAAGTTCAACTTGGAAATGCCCCTTCCTAAATTAAGCTAAGATTGAGCAATGATAGAGTTCCCATTCTTTAGTAATGTTGTGACAGAGAAATCCCCAAGCTAAAATGTGAAAATGATTAAAGAACAAAAAGCAGAAATAAAGAGGGAGGGAGGTAGGGAGAGAGAAAAAAAAAAGAGGGAGGGAAGAGGAGGGAAAGGAGAGGAAAGGAAGGATAAGAAACAAAGAAAGAAGGGAAGGAAAAAAGAAGGGAAAGAAAAAAGACAGAAAAATAAATCCATGTCTAGATACACTGTTGTGTAGTCAAATTGCTATGGTTTGAATGTGTCCCCTGCAAAATTCAGGTGTTGCCAACATCATCTCATTCAAAGGTGGGCTTTTCAGATGTGATTGGGCCATAAGGGATCGTTCATAGTTAATGGGATTAAGAGGCTCCATTCGTCCATCAGATAGCTTGTTTTTTGTCCTTCCACCTTCTGCCATGTGAGGACTTAGCATTCTTTTTTCTCCAGAGGATGTGGCAAGAAGTCCTTCACTAAATATCAGATGCTGGCACTTTGATGTTGGACTTCCAGAACTATAACTTCCAGAACTATGAAAAATAAATTTCCGATTTTTATAAATTATCTAGTCTGTCATATTCTGTTATAACAGTTCTGGAATGCCCAGTCTTTGGTATTCTACTATAGTAGCATAAAGAAAGACACATATTTAAAAAATAATTACTAAAGCAGCTAACAAAAAGATTATTTATAAAAGAGCCAAAAAAATCAAAATTGACCTTTAAAAACAGATGGCTATAAAAAGTATATTTAAATCTTTGAGGAAAATAATTATCTAGAAATAAGTATCAGAAAACAGAGAATTTAATATGAATGGAATCTCACTAAAGATGTATTAGTTGTCTACCGATTCATAAACAGTTATCACAACTCAGGAGTTTAAAACAACCCCCATTTATTTTCTCATAGTATGTCATCTCAGCAGCAGGTAGGCTCAATTGAGTTCTTTGTGAAGGTTTTCATCAGGCTGAAATCAACCTGTCAACAGGGCTAAGCTTTATCTAATTATCTGTTCCCAAGCTCATTCTGTTATTAGCAGAATCTGGTCCTTGCTGTTGTCACATTATAGTTTCTGATTTTTCTTGGTTAGGTAATGCTCTGATTTCCAAGATGCGGTTCTCAAATCTTGCTCTATGGCCTCCTCCAGCTCAAAGCCACTAACAAAGAACCTCTCCCAAATCAAATCCCTCTCACATTTTAAATCTGAGTTCCCCTTTTGCAACCAGCTAAATCAATCTCTCTGTTTTTAAAGGGCTCATGTGATCATGTTAGGCCCACCTGGACAATCTCCCCTTCCTAATCTGTGTCATATAACATAATAGAAGCATGAACAATATATTTCATCGTATTTACAGTTTCATTCACATTCAGAGGCAATGGGATTATACGAGAGAGTGTCATTGAAAATCATTTTAGAATTCTGCCTACCATGAAAAGCTGTTTACAATTTGACTTAACAAAGTAGAACAATTATTTACAAATGTATAATCAAAAGTGTAAGAAAGAATATTGAGTAAATAAAATAGTAATCATGTGAGCAACTTTAAATCAAAATTAGCTAAATAAATTAATAATCATATTGCCTAATATTTGGGGTTAAGTCAATGTAAAATAGTTGAAGCACTTCTCTCTGGAGTAAAGCTGGAGTTAAATTATTCTAAACCTTTGTATTGTTTAAGAATAGGGTAAAACCACTGATTTACTTCATACATATTCCTTAAATCCATGTTATGATTTTCAAAACATCCACTAAAATATAAGAAGATACATAACTAACAATAAGAAGAATGAGAAAATATAAAAAGATCATAATTTCAATTAATCAAAAAGTAGAAAGGAAAAAAAAATTAGGTAGAAAAAGCTACACAAGTAGAAAGGACAAAGTAAATTTATAAAAATGAGTTTATATAGTAATCAAAATGAATGTGACTAAAATGAACTCTCCAGTTAATACACAAAGATGATTAAACTGAATTAACAACAGAAAAGTATCTCCATTTGTTTATAAGAGCTAAGTATCAAACATCGAATAAAAGTCAAACGTAAAAGTATAAAATAGATCTACCAGGCAAAAATAGCAAAAAGAAAGCTTATACTATGATATTAACATTTGATGAAACAGAGTTGAAGACAAAGTATTTCTAGAGACAAAGAAAAACACTGTATAATTATAGAAAGTTTGATTTTTGAGTAATACATAATGCATCTTATAAATAGCTTCAAATTATATAAAGCAAAAAAAAATGGCTAAAATACAAGGAGAAAATAACAAATATGGTATGACATTGACCCATGCTTAATCTACCACTGTTAGCATTGAATAATCAAAGAAATGTAATATCTTCACAGAAGATATGAAAAGCACAATTAACAAGTTTCGTTTATTGGGCTCACATAGATACTATAACCAACACTGGAAAATGCATTTTGTCTTTTCCAAGCTACATGGAGAATTGATACAAACTGCCAGTGTGCTGGCCATCATAAGCCATGGCCATGATTAGTCCCATTATTTTTCCATTTTCCTCCATGCTCTGACAATACTAACACATGAAAGTTTTCATTTGCAGGCTTTTGCCTATGCTGACTCTTCTACCACTCATCTTCTGTAGTCTTCTTCTTCCCAAGTGACTGACTTACTCATTGTAAACAAAAGAGTTACCTCTTTTGAGAAGCCTTTTCTAACCCCAAATTAACTTGATTATTCTGTTGTGTTTATTACCCATTTATCCTCATCCATTTATCTGTTTAAAACATCAATCATTTTTCTGGTGCTCTTTCAGTGTGCCACAGGCTGTGCACTTACTGGGGATATACCAGTGAGAGGGGAAAAAAATGTCCTACCTAATGGAACGTCTAGACTGCTGGTGAGAACCGATTTTAATTAAATAATCAGTAAGAATAGAAATGCATACTCTTTTTTTAAAAAGAGAGTAATATAGTTTATGAGAACACTTAATGGAGGGATCCAACTTTATCTGAGGGGCTTGAAAACCCTTTTGAATAAAATTTTGAATACTTATGATTAACAATAGACTTATTTAATATAGACTGATTTGACTCCAGACATTCTTTCTAGCATTATGCACTTTTACTATTTTAATTCAATTCATTTGATTCCACATACTATGTAATGTAATTGTTGTTTTATTTGGTTAATGTTTATTTAAAATAACTCACACAATTACCATTTTCTTTGCTCAACAAACCTCCTTACACTTTTTATAATACTTAGGTAATGGATTTTCTTTTTTTATAAAATGGAGTCATGAATCCATTGGATTTGGTTAAATTAACAATTAGACCTTCTTAATACAAAGCATTGTCTCTTATCTCAGGTTAATGTTTCTAATCTTTTTGCTACCCTTAATAAAAAAAATAGAAAATAAGAAAGTAAAAAAGATAATACAACTTACCCAGAGTTGTACAACTTAGGGAAATAATTGTTAGAAATGAAAATCGTGCCATATATATTTTGTTTTTTGCTTGTTTCATTTAAGCAAACATTAAGATGATATTGTAAAGCATTTGTGGGTATGTGTCTGTAAATATTTACAGAAGAAATATACCAGTTATCTTCTCCCTCTATAGCTATAATAATCAATCTATAAGATATAAACATTAATGAGCTAAGCAAAAGTGAAATGTTTCCAAACTAAAATGAGGGACACTGTCATAAATCAGTAAATAAAAGTCTCATGCTAGTGAAGAAATCATATCTTCTTGGTAACATGGATACGCTGGGATGTAACCAGCAGAGAGATGATAAATACCTCTTGACTAATGTGCCAGGCATAGTTTAAGCCCTTCAAATATGCAACATCCCATAATCATCATGTAAGTCTCATAGGCTGGGCCCAGTGGCTCACACCTGTAATCTTAGCACTTTGGGAGACCGAGGTGGGTGGATCACCTGAGGTCAGGAGTTTGAGACCAGCGTGGCCAACATGGTGAGACCCTGTCTCTACTAAAAATATGAAAATTAGCTGGGCGTAGTGTTGGATGCCGGTAATCCCAGCTACTTGGGAGGCTGAGGCAGGAGAATTGTCTGAATCTGGGAAGCAGAAGTTGCAGCGAGCTGAGGTGGTGCCATTGCACTCCAGCCTGGGCAATAAGAATGAAACTTTTTCCAAAAAAAAAAAAAAAATCTTATGAAGGACAACTGTGTGCAAATTATTGGATAATCACTGTGAATCAGAGACTTAATGCACATTTATTATTTGAGTTAATATAAAGTATTCACAACTGTTATATTCATAGTAGTGACAAAAAGCAAAAGTTTCGAATGAAAGGTTACTTAACTTGATGACAAAGGTAGTTTGCCCGTGGCAGGTGTTTGAAATCTAGTTAACTCCTGAATCTGGGCACTTTTTCCCAAATCACTCCTTTTCTGAACCCTTTCAATCTCCTTGCTTAATACTACTCAAGCTGCATTTTTACACTGTGCACTGAAAATGTTTTTCCAACATAACATGTTTGTATCCTGCCCCAGAAATTTTGTGATGTTTCTTTCCTGTCATTATCATTTTCGAGATTTGCTGAACACTTCGTTTCAAAGTTTATGCTTCTCGAACTCATGGAATGATGCCAAAGCAATGATTTGTCTCAAAACAAGTTTGCAATAATACATTTTAATCCTAAAAGAGCTGTTGTCTAAGAATTTTCCCAATATTCCAAAAGCACAGGTGGAATATTTCTTCAGGTTTATTTACAAAAGCTATTTGCCTCATAAAAATCCATATTCAGATGCAAAACGATTTGCCTGTGCAGCTGCCTCAAATTCTAAGCCCACTAATCAGCTAAGGATTGTCTAAGGACCTCAGAAGAACACTAGCTCTTGTTCAGGTATGGGAGCTTTTCAAAATGCAGGAGCAGTAGAACATTCAGAGTTTCTTTAAGACAATTAGATTCTGCTGCTAACTAAAGTGGAATGTTGTTGAATTTTCTCTCATCGCTCCACAGGTATAAGGCATGTGCCAAGAATGAATGAGGAGGAATAGCTCTACCGTCACTGGATACCAGTTACTAAACATTTTTAAGGATGCAAACAATGCTATTTTTAACAATCTTGACATAGAAGTCTTATGCCTGCAGAAGTGATACTTTCTGCTTTCCTAAGAATCTTCTCAAACACGCAAACATAATTGTTCTGAGTTTCATTTTTGTCTTTGAAACAGTTTGTAGTACATATATAATTTTTACTTTTTATTCATGTATTTATTGAATAATCATTGAATATCTCTTATAAACCATGTATGATAATGGAATGAACAGACAGTTCCTGTATTCAAATAGTTTGTGATTTTGGTAATGAGGAAAAAGTCCATACTCTTCAGACTCATTAGAGAGTGGGAAATGATACTGCATGACTATTTATTTTGTTCAGTTCCGTTAATATTTAATGACTTCTGTTTGGTTTTCATATCCAACTCATGAACTGTTGCTTCGTTGTCATAGTTTTGGAATCTATATTGATTTCAAGACAGTTTCTATATTTTAGGTTCTCTTCATCTAACATTTACATTATTTCAAAGTCCTTTTTGATATCTTCCTTCTATTGATTTTCCCCTACTTAATTCTATCCTCATGAACTTTCCAAGAAAATTTTATCAAACTATTTAAGGATTATGCTTCTCTAGTGTATACAAATAAATCATGTTCCTTTTTTCCATTAAAAAATTAACAAATGTTTTTATTGAGCATATAGGTTGTGTAAACAATTACGCTGCATAACACAGTCCCAAAGATGAACAAGATGCCTAAATACGTCTCTGTGTACCTAACTTGTAATACACCACAGCATAGCTTTTATAAATATGTTGGCACAATTTACAAATATATTTTCTTTTCCAAAGTTAACATATGTCCAGAAGTCTCATCCACATCAAATAAGACTGTTTCTTTTGTATTCCAATTCATGTTTGGAAGGGAGCAGTTTCTCTTTATTAGAACAAAATCGTGTCATAACTTCAGTATGGCTTCAGTATGGCAGACATGTTGCATTTACTGGACATATACAACGAACTCCCAAAATACACGTATTAAACTTTGTTGGGGTGATCAGACCCCACCAGGTCATGAAAGTGACAAATTCTGGTGGAGTCAAAGGAATGAGACAGTTTGAGAGAGAAAGTGGGTCCAGGGAGCCATTGCAAGTGTGGAGGCTACAAAGGCCCCAAGCTCTGGAAGCCCAGACTATTTATTGGTCATCAAAGAAACAGGTGGTGAGAATGTGGGGGTGAAAGGGAGCATTGCATTAAGTACGTGATTTACAGCTGTGACGGTTTAGCATATGCTCTGCTACTTGAGATAATGGAGAGCAGGTTCTTTTAACTCAAGATACAATCGATCCTGGGAGAGCAAGGGGCAAGGAGTCAGCAAGTCTCGACACATTCCAGAGGCCACAAGCCCTGGATTCTATCCAAGTCATGAGGGGTTTTATGCCCTGGGCTTAGATTTTGGTGCGTCAGGGTAGCCTTCCACCCGTTAGCACAGAGCTTGGTGTTCAAGGTCCACAAAGGGCTTTAGACCCTGGACCCAGGGCATGTTCAAAGACTCTTTTACATTATGTCAGACATGAAAGCCCTGCCTCAGCTTCTCCCAACATTCAGCTTTTCCCAACAAACTTCTGCACAAAAAAGGTTCCACCTAAAAAAGATCTGATTCATGATATATTTGTCCTACTATTTAAATAATAATCCTGGAAACAAGAATCAGTTTTCCAACATAAAAATGTATACAGTGCTAGGGATTTATTATAAATTGGTATCAATTCAGATATTATGCCATGGAATGCAGAATTTAAATTACAGAGGATTAAAGTATGCAATTTCACATGCACATAATACATTTCTATAACATTTCATATTACTTTATTAGGTCAGAAAAAGGAAAGTTTGAATGTAGAAACAGAAAATGAAATACCACATGTTCTCACTTATAACTGGGAGTTGAATGATAAGAACACATGGACACATGGAGGGGAGCAACACACATTGGGGTCTGTTGGGGAGCCAAGGGAGAGACAGCATCAGGAAGAATAGCTAATGTATGCCAAGCTTAATACCTAGGTGATGGGATGATCTGTGCAGCAAACCATCATGACACACATTTACCTGTGTAACAAACCTGCACATGTACCCCAGAACTTAAAAGTTGAAGAAAATAATAATAAAGTTTGGCAAATTTTATAATTTTAAAGAAACAAATTACCTTGATACACAACTTAACATTAGTTATACACGTGAGCACACAATTGCATACTCTGTCTTAACATCAGTTTGGGGCTATTTTGCAAGGGTTGTCAAGAGAAGGGAACAGAATTCCTCTAATGTCAAAGGTGTGCAAAGGCTGGAGAACAGAATTAAAAAACAATTCCAAGGTTTCAGTGATGATGTCAAGACTGATCTGAATAGCAATGGAAGAATCAGGCCTATAGTATTAGAGATAATTCTCATAAGTTAAACATAATTTGTATACATGGCCTCTTCAGAATATCTCTTCTGTTAATTCCTGACAAGCAGATACTGAAATTTTGCAAGTGATAGTTAAAGCCATCCCTGAGCCAACCTGGGGATATCAATAAATGTCTCATTTCTTGAATGTTCTCTCTTACATATTTTTCAGATTCTTCTCTTAACTCAGCTTTATAATCTATTAAGGAAATAAGATTGGTGATTTGTGGGGGGTACGGAGAGGGTCGAAATTTCTCGAAGAAAAATAATCATAATATAAAATAAACCACAATTGTGTGGTAACATAAACTTTCGCATGTACTTCATGTTTTGTGATAATCTGTTTCAATATAAGATTTATGAATTCAAAGTTTATCATTACAATATGGCCAATATGTAGCCCTAAAGTATTTGCTTTGAGCACATATTTGACATCCAATGAGAGAAAAATTTATTATTTTAAAGGAGGTTAGAGGAAATCAATAATTTCTGAATGCCTTTCTATTTGGCAGTTTTTAAGTGGTTTTTACCATTTTCGTATTTAAATATCCATGGACTTTAGTGGTTGTGAATAGATTTTCTTCTTTGGGCATGTCAATAGTTATATGCTATAATGACAGAGAAAGGGTAAGCAAATGCTGACATGTAGCAGAACAGCCTGATGTAGATCTTATTCTGATAGTGGTTCATTTTCCTTTCTGATCTGTTTACTGGCTCACCAGCAACTAACTATGTATAAGTTTTCTATTGCAGATAAAACTATTTTTAACCAGGGGAAAAAATTCCTTGAGTTTGTGCTATTTCAGTGGCTAGGATGCTGGAAATTATTCATATAGTTTATACTCCCCAACGAACCTCAAAACTTACTAACTATTGGGTACTATGCTTAGAACTGGATCATTTATATCCCAAACCTCAGCATCATTCAATATACCCCGGTAAAAAACCTGCACATGTATCTCTGAATCTAAAATAAAAGTTGAAAAAAAAAAAACTTACCTTAAAATCTATGCTATCTGGCTGCTCTGACTTTTGAAGATTTTTTAAAATTCTAAATGAGGGTAAATAAAACAGTTAGAACTGACACTACCTACTCCATTTAGAAAATGAGATCAGTGACAGACGAGACAGTCTGACTTAAGCATGCTAGAGACTTTCAACATTTCTTTGCTCCCCAACCAGAACTAGAAGTTTCATAAGTCTAAGCAATTTATTTGTTTAAAAAAGTCTTCTGAAACTCCAAAACCAATAAGCCATCTTTCCCCAAAATTTTTGTTTATTACTATTTCTGTATGTGAATAAAAGGTATTTCTATCAGTATTTTAGTTGATTAAAGAAGATTGAATTCAATGTAATTTGCAATGCAATTTATTTATTTCTTAAATTTTGATAATTATCTCTTGGATATTATAAACATAATTGTCTCACAATCTCATTTAGATTTAGCAACATGCTAAATTTATGCATATTATCAGCACAGGGAAATATGTCAACAAGGATTCCCTCAGTAATGTTGAGCACTGAATCCCAGGCCCTTGGTGTACGACGTGAAATGTGAAGAACCACTCACTGGACATGCTGGTGGAGGGGCCCAACTCCTACTTATGGAGGCCAGACTTTCATCCCTTTGAGGCCTGTTGAGCCCCTTGGCCTGCAAGGACTGGATCTGCCCAGGGTCATGTGTCTTGGGAATGCCACCCAAAACAGGTGGTGAATGCCATCTACTCATATTAGAAAATGGTACATATATGTGAACATAAGAACTGTGCAGCCCTTAAATAGCCCTTTGTGTCTTGAACAACCTCTTATAAGCTAACTACATATAAGAACTCTTTAAATTCAGTTAGAGATACACAAATAAATGACTTCCATTGTAACAAGGTCTTCTAGAAATCTTGACAGATGACTATGTTGTAATATTTTTTTTTGCACATGTTTTCTGCCTGTTTTAAGCTGGACAATATTTATTAGTTATTTGGTTTCTCCTCCATTTGAAGACTAGTACAAATGTTCCCTTGCAAAAACTAACAGTTATTTATTTTTAATTATTTTATGGAAAAATAATCCAAAAAAACTCTACAAATAAAGTCATAAAATTTTTCATAGACAAGATTTTGGCAAGAATGTAGTCTTACTTCTTTGTCAGTAACACTCAGTCCTACTCCATCCATTAAACACAAGCTGATTAAAAATTTGTCAGTCCTGGTAATCTATGTCTCTGCTTGAGAAGTTTCTGAGCAGAAACTCCTTTTCCCCCGTGTCAGACATTTTTCCATATTCAGAAATCGTCTAAGTGTAGGACATATTTTATATATTGAAATGAAACTCTAATGACTTAATTTTATTAATAACTTATAATCATCCTTTATGCAAATGTATCTGAAGCAATGTAGAATAATACATGCAAAAGCAGTATTAAAGATGGCTCACACCTGTAATCCCAGAACTTTGGGAGCCCGAGGCAGGTGGTTCACCTGAGGTCAGAAGTTCGAGACCAGCCTGGCCAACATGGTGAAACCCCGTCTCTACTAAAAATACAAAAATTAGCCAGGCATGGTGGCGGGTGCCTGTAATCTCAGCTACTCGGGAGGCTGAGGCAGGAGAATTGCTGGAACCCGGGAGGCAAACGTCGCAGTAAGCTGAGATCGTGCCATTGTACTCCAGCTCAGGTGACAACAGTGAGACTCTGTCTCGGGGGGGGGGGGGGGAAACTGTCACAAAGAAATAAATGTAACACATTCCAGTGTGTAAACCTATGCTCTGCACAAAACTTTGTTCTATATTTGTATTTTGATGTATCACTTACACTCATCATGAAAATGTCCATTCTAATCAAAAAGAGAAATCAGAAGAGATACATAGCTATTTGCATCACTGAATCATGCAATAGAAGAAACTATAATGCAACAGGCAGAGACCATAAAGTCAGAGTGTAATAAGATATTTAAGACTTCTGAAAAGAAGTAGTAGAATGACATTGTTAGATCTATGTTTTGTCAGAGGCACTACAAAGGAAGGCAGAAGCTAGCAACTTCTTTGCTTGATTTTGAAACAAAAAGGTTAGTCAGAAAAATTTTAAAAGATACACATATATATATATATAGTTATTAGAAGGCTATATCAACATCGCAAATGCAATTTTGAGTTTCAAGAGCAAAAAATAAATGTTCAATCAATAATATTTGATAAAAGCATGTGTACATGTATGTATGGACACAGATATATATATACAAATATACAACTCTCTCTCTCTCTCTACACACACACACACACACACACAAATACTATTTTCCTAATATGTCCATTAATTTTGGAGTAGTTTTTAATTGTTTAGTAGTATTTAAACATACACACACCTACCTACATTGAGAAACAACAATAAATCACCATACCTACCATAAAATAGTTTGGTTTAAGTCTAACTTCAGTGATTCACTAGTTATAGTATCTTGGGCAAGTCATCTATTTCCTCAAATAAATAATAAATATATTTTACTCAATTAAAAGATGAACCACGTTTATATGGTTGACTTAAATACTTGAAACTTGGAGGCTGTTTGCTTTGTTAGAAAATATTTTCTTCTCTAACAGATACTTTTGTAGATCATGAAAATTATTGAAAACAGGTTTATTTCTTTAACACGTATCTTTTTGCCTTTTGGTTGCAGTATGTACAAAACTATTTAAGGCAGTTTACAAATTAAAATATGACAAGATAAAAATAAATTTTAAATAGTAAAAAAACTGAAACAAAAATATAGTACAAATAGAAAAATTAGATGGAAGGCATAAATTAATTTAGAAGGCAAAATACCATGAAATCTTATATACCCGGAACAATTTACTCAATATTTGATCCTAAGATTTCTAGAAGCCACATGGGGAAAAAAATAATATTTCTGTGACTATCATGTCAATCAAAGGTTACCAAAAAATGTAGCAATTATGCTCTTTACAGATACCATATAAATAACTTCTCCTTCAGGCTATAATACAGAGATGACATACTCATTGTGTGATGAAGAGGGTAATGTTTTCATCTTAAACATAGTAATAATATCTGTTAAGTTTCTTTTTATTATTATTATTATTATTATTAAAATACTTTAAGTTCTAGGGTACATGTGCATAACGTGCAGGTTTGTTTCATATGTATACTTGTGCCATGTTGGTGTGCTGCACCCATCAACTCGTCAGCACCCATCAACTCGTCATTTACATCAGGTATAACTCCCAATGCAATCCCTCTCCCCTCCCCCCTCCCCATGATAGGCCCCGGTGTGTGATGTCCCCCTTCCCGAGTTCAAGTGATCTCATTGTTCAGTTCCCACCTATGAGTGAGAACATGCGGTGTTTGGTTTTCTGTTCTTGTGATAGTTTGCTAAGAATGATGGTTTCCAGCTGCATCCATGTCCCTACAAAGGACACAAACTCATCCTTTTTTATGGCTGCATAGTATTCCATGGTGTATATGTGCCACATTTTCTTAATCCAATCTGTCACTGATGGACATTTGGGTTGATTCCAAGTCTTTGCTATTGTGAATAGTGCTGCAATAAACATACGTGTGCATGTGTCTTTATAGCAGCATAATTTATAGTCCTTTGGGTATATCCCCAGTAATGGGATGGCTGGGTCATATGGTACATCTAGTTCTAGATCCTTGAGGAATCGCCATACTGTTTTCCATAATGGTTGAACTAGTTTACAATCCCACCAACAGTGTAAAAGTGTTCCTATTTCTCCACAATGTATCCCTTCAATGTGAACAGAACTAATTTAGGCCCATCGTTTTCACAGAGGCCAATAAGATGTAGTTCAGGTTAATCTCTGAAGAATTACCCTTATTGTCCATACATAGATGCTAAAGCAATGGCTCTTAAACTTTTGACAGTGATCAAAAATAAGAAATCATTGAAGCACAGAAAACAATATCCTCAATTTATTCAGTATTTGGAAACTATTTGTATTTATAATTATGGCAATATAGTTATTTGCAAACATTCAATAAAAATTTGTTTTCTTTTATAACCGGACACAATTGGAGACACTGGTTATTTTAACAAGGGTTTAAATGCAATGACATATTTTCAGGTAGGCTCAGATTGCTTTGAGGAATTAAAATTGACTTCATAGAACCAATAAAAAGCTACTTGGAAAGACTGGCCTGAAACCCTGTGTACATGGTTCCTTTACAAGGTTCCTGACCTGTGGTGAGTAAAGAATGTCACTTGCTGACAGGACCAGGAACCTCAAGTTACTTTAGGACCTTGAGAAAAGAGAAATTCAACCAATTCACGTAGGTATTTATAGACAGTTTGATGGCAATTCCTTGGTTTGGCTTCCCAGCCTCAAGAGGCTTTCGAAAATCGAATCTGAAATTCCTTTAAAAAGTTCCAATAAAGCCAATGTTTAAAAGCTTATGTGCCCAGTCACTAGTTTTGCTGCACTTTATACAAACAGTCAGGACAAGTATTATGAGACTAAAATCTATTTTGCAAATAAATTGGTCCTATTATGATTTGTCTTTGATAGAAATGAGAAACTGCAAAAAGAA
Source organism: Papio anubis (assembly GCF_008728515.1). Lineage (NCBI taxonomy): Eukaryota > Metazoa > Chordata > Mammalia > Primates > Cercopithecidae > Papio > Papio anubis. The sequence continues at coordinate 72,523,063 of NC_044988.1, forward strand.
AAATTATGTCTCAAAATGAAACTATAGTACATCTGTTATTAGATTCTAGCTTTGTTCATTGATTTTGAATTTTTATTATTTGCCTGTAATTTGGACTGAATTCTGATTTCTTCTCTGGCTACAAGTCTCCAAGCTAATGTTTCCAAAATCATTTAAATTAAAACTACTTTTTTTCTGCAGCCCTGCAAGCTGAATCTAGACAACTTGATATGAATTTTGGGAAAAAACACTATAGCAACTTAATATATGAATATCCTTCATGGCTGTTGATGTCTAGAATACTCAGAAAGTTCACTAGAGACCTGATGCAAACTGCAGACCAGGACAAATCTGTCAGATTGCCACTATCTGCTGTACTTCATCTGAAGGTTCTTCAAGCCCAATGTCTAAAAATCTTGATTGGGGTGCCTTCTAGATGAAAAAACTGAGTTTACAGTTTGTTCTACCCATTAAACTTTATTTTTATTTTGTTTCCATAGAAATGTTTCATTATATATCTGATTGCTCAAATTACATGGAGGCCTGACTTTGGTGGAAGCCCATCTGCAACACCACTGTCTGAAATGAGACAGAACTAGTAATTGTCTAACTGGACTGGCCTATTCTTAAGACTGAGAGACTGGTTCAATGGCTTATAAGACAATTCACCAAACCATTTTCTGGACTGTAAAATTTCTTGGGGAAGTTTTATACCAGGGATTGGGGGGCTCAGATAATAATATCCCAAAATGAAGACTTCAGAAGCTGGTTCAGAAGCAGAAGTTTTTCTCTGACCTTCTCTTCTCTAGTCTCTTGAGTTCCATTCTCTCCTGAGGCTAGCCATAGAAACTTGTACCTCTCATCCTCAAGGCAGGTCATAGAAACCAGAATGCACATTTCCCTGAAGCCAGTCATAAAGCCAAAAGAATATTACTTCAATTTCCCCTCTACCTTTCTTTATAAAAACTGGTCATAAAGAAATTATCTGACCCACCTTGTCTGACTGTAGGTCATAAGGCCCCCATTCCAAAGGGAGTCCTTCTCTACAACGAGAAGGAAGGAATGCATGCTCAGATGTCCAGAGTAAATTAGACAGACAGGCCTTGCTAGCCAGGCTGTCATTTCTACATAACTGTTCATACTTTGTTGAAGCTAGGCATAAAAATGGACAATTTCTTCTTCTATATCTTTGGGTCTTCATTCTGGAGCCCCCTGTGTACCCACATCAAATAAATTTGTATGTCTTTTATCCAATGTATCTTTCTTATAAAAGCTGACTTTTCGGCAAACCTTCAGAGAGCCAAGGGGAAAGTTCTCCTTGGCTCCTACAACATCATGATCTGGTAACAACATACGTACATATACATTTACACATACCCAGCCAACAGAAATTTTAAGAAAAAATTATGTTTATAATATTTTATAATATATTCTATTTTATTAAATGTATGGTATCAAATTATGTTGATTTTATGAACTACTGATGGGCCAATCACCATGGCATGAAAAAATTATACAAGCTGATACATAAAAATAGATAAAATAAAATCCTGCATAACTAGAATCATTGACACTTAGGCTATTGAAATATCATAAGAAGGTTGTATTAGTAAAGGTTCTCCGAAGTAGCAGAACCAGTAGATTTATTTATTACGAGGCATTGGCTCACAAGATTGTGGAGGCTGGGAAATCGTTAAACCATCTACTGTCTGCAGGCTGGAGACCAAGGAAGGGTGATGTAATTCAGAATGAGTACAAGGGCAGAAGATAAAGTGAATTTTCCCAGCTTAAGTAGGCAGATAGGAAGTGAAAAGGGATACATTCCTGCTTCAGCTGCCTTTTGTTGTATTCAGGCCCTGGATGGACTGGGGAGTGAAAACTACTTTACTGAGTTCACAGATTCATATCCTAATCTCATCCAGAAACACTCCCATAGATACACACAGAAATCATGTTTAATCTGTGCACCATAGCCAGTCAAGTTGATACATAAAACTAGCCATCACAAAGGTTATAACCATTCTCTTGAACTAGTAATGAGCCACAGACTTTAATGATCAGTTGCGGGTAGGCCTGCATATATTTCTGCCAAACTACACCCTAATTGATTAAAGGGCCATTATGCACTCTCTTACATCAAGCCACTGCACACTCGATTCCCTTGTTTCTTCTACCTGCATGGGATTTCCATTTGATCTCTCTTGGCAGGCTTCTGTTGCTTCAGGTTTCACCTCAACTATTGCCGTCTCAAAAACTTTTTTTTTTTTTTTTTTTTTTTTAAATTTTGGACTGGACCAGTCTCTATCGCTTCTACCCCTGCTCTCCATTATTTTATATTCTATGTCAGCACAAATACGTTTTTCTCATAGCATATTATAGTTGAGAGTTGCCTTATTTTCTAGTTTGCTAATTTTTACCCAGATGGAATTAACATTGCTCATCAGTTGATTTAAAGAGATTATCCTGGATTATCCAGATAGACCCAATGTAATCAAAAGGGGACTTCACATGCAAAAGGGGAAGGTGGTGATGCCGTATGAAAAAAATGTGTGTCATAGAAAAAAAAGTTTTTTGTAATTTGGTACAGTAGCAGTAGAAAACTAATACATGTTTTGAAAAGGTATGACCATATAAAACACAAAGGTAAATTATTAGTTCTGTATTTCTAGCTGTCCTTATCCCCAAAACTAACCTAACATAGTCCTAATTAACAGTGCAATGGGTTTGTTACAATTCTATAAAACTGAGTTTTCACAATTAATAGCCTACCACAGAGATATTTCAATACAGTAGACTTTATAACACCCCAAAGAGCATATTTATTCATATTTTAAGCTTCATGTTATATTGCATTTTAAAATACATTTCAAAGGTAGAATTAATGAGAAAAAAAACTATTAAAATGTTCATGTTTTTTAAAGTACATTGCCACAATATTTTCATGAGAGGTACCAATTTTTCCTGCCACCAACACTCTGCATCAGTTTTGCCACATACTTGATAGTATATTATCACTTTTGATTTTTAATGTTGCGAATTAATAGACAATAAAATGATACCTATATGAAGTTCTAATAATTTACTTTTCTATATTAATAACTGAAGATGTTTATAGTTTTATATAATTTTTGTGGACTTACCAATTACTTTCTGAGTTTCCTGTTGATGTTCTTTTCTCATTTTCAAACTGCTCATATTCTCTCCTTGAGGATTAACTTCAAGGATATTTGCATTATTAGCAATTCTTGTGAGTAATGGTCCATTTTTCATTCTTTGATTACAGAGTGGATATTAAAGGGAAAAATCCATTTGTTCCACACATTATGAAGATAGCTTATTCATCCATATTTAGCATTCAAAATCATTTAACAGATAGACTTTGTGAATTGATTAACAATAAACATAATAAACTAAAAATTACCATTGTCAAAAAGAGCAGCTAAAAATTAAACAACTTTGCTTAGTTTATGTATTTGTTTTATTTTGTTTACTTTTTTATTTTTTAAACCAAAGCCACTGAAACAGAAAAAGCCCTCAGGTGGTGCATGGATAACTATCATTTGCATATTTTGCCTTGTTAACTCATTGTGATTAATAATTTGAAATAAAGAAAGGGAATTATTCATTTTTGGAACCATTTATTAAGCACTCCATATGTCAGACATTATGGTGAGTTCTGGGAAAGTCAGCAACAAATAATATAGTCTCTCAAGTCATTCAGTTTAGAGTGAAAAACAAAATATAAATTATGATTGAGCCATATCACAAATTTTCAACTGAGAAATACGTGCACGATGCCATTATTTTAAATTTGAGATGCTTGACTTGGGAATAAAAAACGTGATTTTAGAATTGTTTTAAAGAATAAGAATCAGGCCAGGCATGGTGGCTCACGCCTGTAATCTCAGCACTTTGGGAGGCCAAGATGGGCAGATCACCTGAGGTCAGGAGTTCGTGACCAGCCTGGCCAACATGGTGAAACCCCCGTCTCTATTAAACAAACAAACAAACAAAAAACACAAAAATTAGCCAGGTGTGGTGGCATGTACCTGTAATCCCGGCTACCTGGGAGGCTGAGGCACGGGAATAGCCTAAACCTGGGAGGCGGAGGTTGCAGTGAGCCAAGATGGTGCCACTGCACTCCAGCCTGGGCAACAGAGTGAGACTGTTTCAAAAAGAAGAAGAAGAAGAAGAAAGAAGAAGAAAGAAGGAAGAAGGAAGAAGGAAGAAGGAAGAAGGAAGAAAGAAGGAAGAAGGAAGAAGGAAGAAAGAAGAAGAAGAAGAAATAACTTAAAGAGATTGAAGGCAATTCCAGACAGAGGCATCAGCAGGAGAAAAAAAAATGCAGTGGCGTGAGAAAGAGTCATGATTGACAAACCACAAGATTTTAACAGGTCTGGAGTTCAATGTATGCATGAGGGAAGTATAGGAATGGAGCAAGAAGCGTTTACATGTTGTCAGATCATTTAAATCCTCATACGTAAAGAACAAAATTAAACTTTTATTCTATGGGTTTTGTGGAAGGTTTTAATCTTTATCAGCAGGAGAATGCCATAATCAGATTTAATTAGGAAATACTAATTCAGTAACAATGCGTAGACATGTTTTGAGCAGGAATCTTTGGTAATAGACTAGAAAAGATGTCTCTAGCTGCAGTGAGCTGAGATCATGGCACTGTACTCCAGTCTGGGTGACACAGAGGACCCTGTCCCAAAGGAAAAAAAAAAAAAAAGAAAGAAAAGAATGCCTCTGAATTAAGTAGTGACATACTGAGGCCTCTCACCTCTTAAAACATATTTCAGAAGTGCTGAAGTCACTGGTAGATCTATAAATACAGTAACCATATAATTTATTGTCCAAACTGAGATACTTTGGAGCATAAAAAGGATATTAATAATTACAACAGACTGACAGGCATACACTAAAACTTTTCTGGGTAGGTTAAAATACATGGTTACTTTATCTCTAATGACTTCATCTATCATTTAAGATCCAGCAGGAAATGTATCCACTTCCTGTTCATGAATAAAATATCTGGAGAGTTAAGGCACTGAAGACACCACAGAGGGGAGAGTCAAGTGAATAGCCTTTGGGTAGATTAATTTACATGATGCTTTGGGGAAGACTCCTAAGCACAGCAAAGAATCTGAAAGTAGTAGCATTGCAAGGAGTGTTTCAGCGGCTCTGATCAGATGGTTGTAGGGCCTGCACATTCTGATCCTGTGTGTGACTCCATCTCATTCTTGTTGGAACTATCTGGGGCAGAGGGAATAATACTTATTTCTTACCTGAGCAGATGTTGCATATTCAAATAAATGGATATAAGTCATTTTCATTTGCAGCAGAAGGATATTAGGAAAAGATGTTTCCCCAGGATTTTAACTCTTAAGAAACAAACTAAATTTGATACCTCTTGTGAGCCTGGCTTCCTAAGTTCAGTTACCTACCTCTGTCGTTTGAATAACACATGGCCCTGTCAAGGAGGAAAAGAGAGTATTTATTAATACCTAATCTGTCCTCTCTGGACACCTAGATCCTAATAGCAGGGTGTCATTTGAATTCAACTTAGGATCTGTAATAAGATAGCAATAACTGAAAGGATTATCTTACTTTATAGAAGCAACACAATCTTTAGTTGAGAATAACAAATCCACAATATTTAAGGGTTTAATTGTACACAACAAATAACATTGTATACAATACATAAAATGTATGTAATTGCTAAAATATTATCTTGAAAAATGTATATCATTAGTCACAAAGTTTATCAAATAGTTACCTTAAACAGCTAGTTATAAATCAGTTGATAGATAAGTACAGATACACACACATACATAGACATACATGCATATAGAAATATACACAACAAATAAGTGTTTGTATACAACGTCCATTAATGTAATCTCTTTAATCCCACTTTTCTTAGGAATGGCAAAAGATATAGAAAAATATTGTTAAGAGGAATGTCTGTGGCTAATTTTCTCTGTATTCATGGGTCAACTTCTGTATTCCAATAAGCAGAAGAGAATGATACAAATAATGTACTCTCTTATTATCTTTTTGGGTTTTGCTTCTTTTGTTTATGTGTCTTATCTTCCTAACCAGAAGTAATTTCAAAACATATGAATTATTCAACTTTGAAGATATTGTTACTGGGAAGTTCAAGAATCCTCAGTTCTTTGTCTTACTTGGAGAAAGCATTTTTCCAAGGGACTGATGTAGTTAAAAAGAGAATATGCTTAAAGAATAGCGAGCAGAAATAGTACATTAAAGGGACAGCACACTCTGCAAAGACGAAGCAGAGCAGGCTGCTGAATGGAGTGATCCAACAGCTTGCGGGTTCTGCATTGGGTTTTTATTATGTCGGACTTCTAAAAATTCCCTCCTCTGTCTTAAGCTTCCACCTTTTTCCTTTGCCTAGTTTACCTACTCCTTTCTTAAGTCTCTGCCTTGTTCCCACCTAGCTCCCCCACCAGGCTTGTGGTACTTGCCTTTACTACTGCTGTGCATGTGCAGGCTGGTGCTGGATTCAAATCCTTCCTCAGACAGTGTTGCTCATTACTGCCATGCCAGGAAGAGGGTATAGTGGTTAAATTGTACTTATTAGGCCTACCAATATCTTAGGCATTTTTTCTTTGCCCTGCTTATCAGCAAGTGCTACGTTCTGATAGGTTAACTCCAGAGTGAGTAATTACTGGGCATCTTAATAGGCATTCCTTCCTGCATAGGCATTTCCCTCCCCTTCCCTCTGTTCACACTGAGCATGCCTGTTTCCTGCTGGTTGATGGGGTATGAGATTCCCCAGACCTCCCATTTCTCAGGGGCTCCCCTCTCCTGCTCATGCCTGACTCTCGGCCTGCTCTAACACATAGCACAATACCAACATGTAATATGCTGAATGGACAATCAATTCAGTTTTACAGAATTAAATTCAATTGAAATAACAACAGCAGATTGCTTTACCCCATGTTCTTAAAGATTGTAACCTTCTTTTTCTTTTTCAATTGGGAAAGCATCATTGCTCACATCCTCACAAAAATCCCTTCAACATAACATTTTCTCCTCTATCAGATTTTTGTAAAAATTGAGTCATTTAATATAGGTGATCCATTTTCTATAAATTTCTCTTCAATCACTCTGTAAATTCATCATTAATTTCCTTTTCTCTTGAGCAGACATTTATTGAATAACCAGCTATGTGCTAGGTTAAGCAATGCAAATAAAAAGACTGACACTAAGAGGTCACAGAGGAGCAGGGGAGAAAGGACCTTTTAACAATGTGTAGTAGAGGTAATGGAAAACAAGTACCCTTGCACAAAATACAAAAGGCAATTACCATTATTGAGGGCCTGCTATTTGCTAGATATTACACAAATCTCATTACAGTCAAGGAGGTGAGTACAAAGCCTTTTGGGAGTTAAAAAAAGAAAATGATTAATTCATTTGATGGAGTTAGGAAAAGCTTCAGAGAGTAATTTTTATTGGAGAAGAGTCTTGAAGAAAGGCCTGAAATTCAGCAAACAGACAATGAATAGAGGAACAACATGAAGAAAGTATACCATGTGAAGACTCTGATACCCTGTGTGAGAGTTTATAAAACAATGTCTTTGATTTTGGAAATAGCATTAAGAACGTAGGTGAGAAGAGGTTCTGTGTAAATTATTATTATATTGAATTATAAAACAGTATTTATGTGTTTGGATACTAGTAACAATGATGATTCTCTCTTTATAGTATGATGTATTATAGAGATGCCTTTTTCCCCCAATTCATAAATACATTAATAGGATGTTCTACCGTATTATCTAAAACTAAAGTAATTTAAAATTAAAGACAAACACTGTTCTAATAAAATTCTACCAAAAAATCTTGTGCAAATTATTGTATTCATGACTTATTTAAATATATACACATGTGTATATGTGTGCATTAATATATATATGTGTATATATGTATATATTTTAAAAGAGTAAAAAAAATAATAAATACAGGAACATTAGCTAAGAAATCTCCATATTATATACAGATAGAGGAATAAATAGACTTTTTTTTATTAAAAGAGGCAATACTCTCTATGCTACTTTTGATGTAAAAATTATTATTAAGTATAATTGAATTTTACAGGTGGAGATAAGGTGAAATAGGAGAATTCGTTCCATTTCAAATAAGGGTTTTTTCACAATTGGGGATGTTAATTTAGAAATTTCCTTTAAACTTAAGAAATTTAACTACAAACATCTTGAGATATTGGTGTTTTTATGTGTTTTACTTCTCCTTTATTTGATCATTCATTTTTAGACAGTATTGATTGATACTTTGTTACTTCAGATGCATAAATTAGCACTAACACCTCATCGTATCATCCCTTCTGTGCTTTTTCACTTTTATTACATTCTTAGATGTTGTTTGTATTAAAACATAAATAAATTAAGCAACCACATTCTGTCTGAATCAGTTCAGCCTGCTTTAACAAAATACCATAGATTGAATGGCTTAAACAACACGTTTATTTCTTACAATTCCAGAGGCCAAAAGTCTGAGATCAGGATGTAGGCATGTTTGAGTTCTTGATAGATAACCTTGTTTTGGTTTACAGATGGTTGCCTTCTCATTATATCTTTAAATACCAGAGAGGAGAGAGGCATCAAGCTAGTTTTCACCTGTTTCCTCTTATAAGGGCACTAATTCAATTAAAGAGGGCTTCACCCTCATCATCTAATTGACATGGGATTTTCTCAGCCACTTTGTCAACCAGGGATCTCCACAGCCAGCAATATGCCCCTGCCACCTAGGCCTCGCTCAGCCCTGGGTCTGCCACTGGAGACTCCCTGCCCACTTGGTTCACCTGTGTTAGAGCTTGTGCCCACATTCAGCAGTTCCTAAATTCTTGTCCTGGGTCCAAAAAGAATGAGGATACATGGCCAGGTGCGGTGGCTCACACCTGTAATCCCAACACTTTGGGAGGTTGAGGCAGGCAGATCACGAGGTCAGGAGTTCGAGATCAGCCTGACCAACATGGTGAAACCCCATCTCTACTAAAAATACAAAAATTAGTTGGGCATAGTGGCTTTCTCCTGTAATCCCAGCTACTCAGGAGGATGAGGCAGGAGAATCACTTGAACCCAGGAGGCGGAGGTTGCAGTGAGTCACACTCTAGCTTTGGCAACAGGACAGGACTCTGTCTCAAAAAAAAAGAATGAGAATACACTTACAATTTGAAGATTTGAAGGATGAGTATGGGTGGAGAAGATTTTTATTAAGCTGTGGAAGAGCTCTCAGCAGAAAGTGGGAGTGAGATCCCACACCCCAGCAGTCAGCAGTCAGGTTGTTTCTCTCCCAGTGTGGCTAGGTCCAGGGCTTTGTATGGACTCAGAATGGGAAGTGCATGCTGATTGACTTGTTAGAATGCAAACAAGGTTAAGGCAAAGACACTACTCAAAGGTGGGCACGGCAGTGCAGAAAGCCAATTAGGAAAGGGTAGGTATATGTAATATTGGTGAAGGATGGGGATCAATCAGAGAAAAGCACACCAAAGGGGAAGACATGTTCTCAGTCTGGTCTGTGGGTTTACCCGGAACTTGTAGCCAGGCTTTACACCATCTTCACCTTGAAGGTCAGGTTTCACTGGGGACCTGCCCTTATCTGCCTGGCCATTTGTTTGTTTCCTGCTGCTATCAAAATGACCTCCCAAAGGTCCCACCTCCTAATACCATCACGTTGAAGTTATAATTTTGACATGAATTTGGGGGTGAATGGAAACATTCAGTCCATAATGCCTTCTATAATATACTTCTAATCATTCTTTAATGGTGATTCTATAGTTAATAGGTTTTAATGTTGACCACCAGCAAACTTTTGATGTTGCTTCTCCATTGCAAACAAATTTAAATGTTTTAAAATTTATTTTTATTTAAGTATTATGTAAATACAACAAAATGCAAAAATTCTAAATACACAATTGATGAGTATTTATGAAGGGAATACATCAGTGTAATTACCACTTAGATCAAAAAATATAGTACCAGAGCTGTCTTCGTTTCTCTTCTAGTCAATACCATCTTTTCAAAGAAACCAATGTTCCAGTTTCTATTACCAAAAACTCACTTCTCCTATACTTCTATTTTATACTAGGTGAATTCATACAATATCAAGATTATTTTCATTCAATATTATGTCTGTGAGACAGATCCATTTTACAGTGGACAGCAGTACATATAATTACATTTTCTGATAATTCCAGAGTTTATGTACACATTCTGTTGTTTATGGACTATTTTAACTCTAAGACATTTGTGAATGATGTTCCTACAGTCAACATTTTACACATATGTACACATTTATTTTGTGTCCATGGCTGAGAATGGAATTGCTGGATCACAGATTTCACAAGTGTTCACCATTAACAAGTTTGTTCGTTTGTTTTAAAAGGTGAGCCATTTCCTATCTAAATTCCTAATAATATCATGTCAGAGTTCCAGGGGTGATGTCAGCAAGGTGATGGAATAGAAAGCCCTAGACCTTATTTTCCCATGGCAACACTGATTAAATGATACATGGAGCAATTTCCTTTGTGAGAAATCTTGAAACCAGATGAGAGGTTCCTGTATCACTAGGCTTATGCAAAACTAGCTGTACCAAAGGCAGAAAGAAAACTCATGGCTCTCATTTGCCAGAGTCCCTCCCGCTACCACAGTGTGATATCATCGATATCACACTTCCCACCTCCAAATTTCTCCATAGAGAGGGAAAGAGAAGACTAGAATGTGACTATGTTTAGGATCTTGTGGGACTACTCAAAGCACTGTTTTCTGTCTTGACTGAATCTAAGCACTGACAAAAAATTGTACCATATTTGGGATCACTGAGAGCAAAAGCAATGGTTCAAGTTATTAAGTATTTACTCACTATTGCTTCTCTCCTTGGTTCAGAATGAAGCGAGTTGGAGAAAAATCCCCAACTCCTGGCTTTACCTTAGGGAGAGAAATAGTTGGAGCATGCATCAAAATGCACAGCTTTTGGGGAGGCTGCACAAGGGACTTGTTTCTGTGTTGACTGACTTGGACCATTTATAGGGCCTGGCATACTCTAGATGCCTGGAGACTGCTGAGAACAAAAAGAGATCTGGGTACCTTGATGCTACTCCAGAGGATCCAAAATACAATAGAAAGAGGCTGATATCCCTTGGCAGTTTTACCCTCAAGAAGAAAAGGGAAGCATAGAATGTGTATTCAGCATTCTAGCTTTGTGAAGAGCTGACTGAAGAATGGATTTCTGTCTTGCGTATCTCAGAGCACTATTTGGCAATCCTATCCAGGGCAATTAGGCAAGAAAAGGGAATGAAAGTCATTCAAATGGAAAGGGAAAGGAAGAAGTATAATTACCTCTGTTTTAGATAATACGATCTTATGTATAAAAATCTTTATCAATTACAACGCACATATGTTAGATTAATAAATAAGCTCAGCACAGTTTCAGCTTAAAATAATCAACATCCAAAAGCTAGGTGAATTTCTATATACTAACAATCATCCATCTACAAGGGAAATTAAGAAAATAATTCCATTTACTGTGTCATAAAAAATGATATACTTAGGAATATACTTAACTAATTAAGTGAAAAATTTACCCTGAAAACTAGAAATCTGCTAAAAGAAAATTTAAAAGACCCAAATAAATGAAAATAAATCTCAAGTTACTGGATTGAATTACCAAAAACCGTTACAATGTCTATACTACTCAAATCAATCTACAGATTCAGTGCAATCCCTGTCAAAATCCCAATAGATTTTGGTAATTAGAAAAGCTTTTCAGCATTCAAATAGAAAATACTTTTTTGTAGAGAAAATATAATTCTAAACAGAAAAAAACAATTTTAAAATTCCTGTGAAACCATTAAAAAACCCAAAGAGCCAAAACAAGAGGAACAAAACTGGAGGCATAACACATCCTGACTTTAAAACATGTTACAAATCTATCAAAATCAAAACACTATGGTTCTGGCCTAAGTACAGACATATAGAACATTGAAACAGAATAGAGAGCTCACAGAATAGAGAACATTGAAACAGAATAGAGAGCATGCATATATATTCAACTGATCTTTGACAAGGTTGCTGAGAATACACATTAGGAAAGGAGAGTCTGTTTTACAAATGACGCTGGGAAAACCAGATAGCCACATGCATACCAATGTAACTGGACCCTAATCTTAGATAATACACAAAATCAACTCAAAATGGCTTGAAGATTTAAATTTAAAATCTGAAACTATAAAACTTTTAGAAGAAAACGTAGGGGAAAACTTCGTAACATTGTTCTTGGCTATGATATCCTGAACATGAAATCAAAAGCACAGGCAATAAAAGCTAAAATAGACAAATGGGAATATATCAAACTGAAATGCTTCTGCATAGAGAAGTAAACAATCCACAGAGTATAAATGCAACCTACAGAATGGGAAAATATTTGCAAATCATCTATCTCAGATATCTGCTAAGGAGCTATCCAAAACATGCAGAAAACTCCTACAATTCAGTGGTAAAAAACAAACAAACAAACAAACAAAACCTGATTTTTTTAATGAGCAAAGGACTTAAATACATGTTTCTCTAATGAACACACACAAATGACCAATAGGTATATGAAAAGATGTTCAACATCACCAATCACTAGAGAAATACAATTCAAAATCACAATGAGATATCACCTCATACCTGTTTAGATGTCCATTAAAAAAAAAAGAAGCAAGCATGCAGAAAGGGAAGGAGGGAAGGAGAGGGATGAAGGAAAGAAGAAAGGAAGGAAGGAAAGAAAGAAAATCATTTTTTGACAAGATGTGGAGAAATTAGTTCTCCTGGTGGAATGTAAAATGTTAAATTTACAGCTGCTATGGAAATCAGTATGAAGTTTCCTCAAAAAGAATTAAAAATAGAACTCCCACATGATTCTGCATCCTACTTCTGGGAATTTATCCAAAATAATTAAAAATAGGATCCCGAAAAGATATTTGCACTCCTGTGTTCAATGGAACATTATTTACAATAGCCAAGAAGTAGAGAAAACCTAATATTCACTGGTAGATGAATTTATTTTTTTAAATATGCCATACATACAAAAGAATATTATTCTATTCCTCTCTAAAAAATAGGGAAGGAAATCCTCTCATATGCTACGAAGTGGAGAAATCTTGAGAACATTATATTAAGTGAAATAATTCACTCACAGAAGGATAAATACTGCATGATTCTACTTATATGCAGTGTCTACAGTAGAAAAATTCATAGAAGCAGAAAGTAGAATGGTGGCTTCCAGGGGATAGAGGGAGGAGGAAATGGAGATGTCTGTTCGATGGGTACAGAGTTTCAGTCATACAAGATGAAAATGTTCTAGAGATTCACTCTATCAAAATTGGCATATAGTTAGCAGTACTGTACTGCACACTTAAAAATTTGTTAATAGGACAGATTTCATGTTGTGTGTTTTTCAATACAAATTTTAAAAAGTGTATCCACTATCTCTCATCCTTGACAATACTTAGTATTTATTTTTTTAAGTTACTTTTGTTGGTGTGCACTGTTATTAATATTTTACTTTAACTTTTTGGACTATCTTCTTTGTCCCATGGCTTACTCAATTTTAGCTTAGTATGGTTTTATAGCTCCTATATTTTTCTGTTTTACCTCCACCCCAGACATTGTCTTTTTTTGTATTTCCATGAATTATTATAATTCAAAATTATTATATGTAAGGCATAAAATTTGAATAATAAAAATGATAATAAAACAATTCACTAACAACCCAGCTCAGCTTAAAAACCCAGGTTAACCAATAACTTTCCATTCACAGTTTCCCCTAATTCCATTCTCCTTTTGTCTTTTACATAGATAGGCATTTTGGTAAATGTTGTGCTTATTCTTTTGTCTGTATGGTCATATTACAATATGCAAGAAACTTTCAATATTGTGTTGTTTAGTTGTTTGAGATCAGATTTACTTAAATCTATATTTTGATACATTTAGCAACTGAATATTTTTCAAGCATCCAGTGCCAAAAAACAAGGCATGGAACATTTCAATTGACATAACATGTTCTTTTGCCCTCTCTTCTTTCCTTCAGAATCTAGCAACTATTGATCTGATTTATGTCCCTATAGTTTTGCCTTCTACAGAATGTAGTTTATGTACAACATAGTACACAGTCTTTTGTGTCTGGTTTCTTTTACTGAGTACAATGCTTCTGACATGCTTCCATCTTGTTACATGTATTCATAGTTTGTTCATTTTTGTTACTAAACAGTAATCCTTGTGCATGTGAGTTGAAATTTGTTTAGTAACTGTCATGCTGTCCAATTTATATTTTAAGCCATTACTATTTATGTTTAAATTTAAGTACATAGATCCACAATTCCTACCTATACCTCAAAAGTTATTTCTTGCATCATTTTCATTATATATCCATGGATTCAGAATAATTTGATTATTTCCCGGATACATTATCTCATTGGAAGTTTCACTATACTTATTAAATTAGTCATCTACTGCTGCTTAACGAGTTATCCCAAAACCAAGTGGCTTCATACAGTAACCATTCATAATTGCTCATGAGCCTCTAATAAGCTGTATGGTTCTACAGAGATAGGCAAAACTGATCACCGCTGAGCTTGCTCAGGTACTTGAGCTCAGCTGCCAGACTGGCTACAGCTGGCTGCTCTAGGAAGCGATCTTTCTTCACACTGTAGGGGTTTCTTCACATGGAGGTGTTAGAGTTCCAAAAGTGAAAAGAAAAGTATGCAAACCCACATGAGCTTTAGGTTGAATTCAGAGTGGAGAATTAAACTCCACCTGTTGATGTAAAATTCTGTAAAGTATAATTACAAATGAACATGTTGGATAACTGTGATTATTTTTACAGCCAACCATGGTTATTATTCTTATCCTGTCATTTCATCTGAATTTATAAACTGGAATTTTATATTCTTTCCCTTAACAATTTACTGTGACCTTAGAATATAGATCGTACTGAAAATGCAGAATGAATGTCTAGTTTTATGTTTGTGTGTGTGTCCAGCGAGTGGGTCTCTGTGTGTGTGTGCATGCGTTTTGTGTGGGGGAGTTGTATTTTTTAAGTCAATTTCATAAACAAAGAGTTGGTACCATAGCAATTTCCAATGCTGACAATGCTTTTGGAGTCTTCTCCAAGATTGGCGATTATTGTCAGATTCACTTCCAATGATTCGACTCAGTAGGATCTTCCCTTTTTAGGGTATATTTTATTGGTGATTTCTGAATTTCAGCATCTTTTCCTTTTCTATACATTCCTCAGAGCCTGTTTAGATATTTTATGTGTTAATCTACAAGTGCTTGATACAGTTCATCAGGATGGATGTCAGGCTTATCCTTTTTATGTGCTACAATGATTCACTCAGTCAAGAAATACATCCTTGGGTCATTTCTGATAGTAATTTAAATATTCTATTCAGACAACTGCCTGTGAACTGTAACACTGATTATATATACATAAAACGTATGCTTTATCCCTAGATTCTGCAGACTTTAAACATTTAGTTTTTTATTTTGCCATCCTATAGGTGTCTCAAATCAAACCTCTAGAATGGAAAGAAACTGTGAGACAACATAGAATTACAATGACAAATTTTTCACTAGCCACCTACCTCAGCACTCAGTCCCTGTGGGATATACACAAAGTGCAAACTTTGCAAATAAGCAATAGGAGTGTGTGTGTGTATAATATTTATAAGCAATAGGAATATATATATATTTGCAGGTAGAATGTAATGTGAGCCAAATATGTAATTTTAATTTTCTAGAAATGTAGAAAAAGTTTAATTTTTCTAAAAATGTAAGTAGAAACAGGTGAAACCCATTTTAATAACTTAATTTGCTTGTCCTAAAATATATAGGATCAATAATTAATCAACATGGAAAATTATTTTTGAGATACTTTAATCTTCTTTTTCATGTTCAGTATTTGAAATTGAATGTGTGTTTTAAACCAACAGCACTTCTCAACTTGGAGCCACATATTAGTGCTCCAGTGGCCACATGTAGCCTGTGGCAATTATATCATATAACACAATGAAATCTAGAATAAGTATGAATTTTGTATTTCTACAATATCAATCCACCTTGGGAGTGGAGTTTTAATAGATTCACTTTAAAAGTAACGAAAAACAGAAACCCATCATGAAAACAAAGCAAATTAACACTACATTTTGTTGTCCAATAGAGCTATTGGTCTTTTTATAGAACCTGACTGTATTATATGACAACTGTGGTAACCTTGTACATAACATAGGTCCACACATTTTACTTGTCTCCGAAGATTATACTCAATACTATAATTTCCAAGTTTTCCTGATCATCAAACACACTTGCATCACTTCATAAAACCAAATTCATTATTCCAAATAACACAGCATAGAAATAGATGAACACTACTTCCATTCAAAGGACAGGATTTAGTTACAGACTTGGAAATATTGTAAAGGATACTTTTCTATGAAATAGTTTCATAGTACGGATCATTGAATGTAACAATAAAGGAAAGGTACCACTGTATCACTGTAAACATTTTAGATGCAATATGAAGTTTGAAATATTTCTTCATCTTGTCTGCCCAATGAAATATAAGTTTTATTATGAAAGTCAAAGGCCTGTCTGCTAAACACTATAAATTCTTTAGCCCTCAATAGAATACCATAAACCTGTTGATACAGTTGAGAGAAAAATAGGAATTTGAAAATATGGTTATACTTTACGCAGAATAACCCTGTACTGTTGCAGATTGGCTAATCATATTCTCTAATTAAATTAATAAAACAGAAATAACACATGCAGTCCTCTAACACAGGACCCTTCATTTGACTATATGCCTCTGTATATCATAAAGGATGAGAAACAAAGTAGAAAAAAATTCTTGATTATTATGTATAATAACTATTGTAGGCACATTAGGTGTATCTTTACTAATTGTCACTACACTATATAAAGAAATTATCCTTTTCCAATTTATAGATAGGGAAACATGTTTTAACTAACTCTTCCAAGGTCACTAAGCAAAAATACAGTGGATTTTCGGGAAGGATAAGTCTGATTCTGGTGCCCAAGCATTTCTATTACCACTTAATGTATTTTCTTTTATAATTAACTGACCTTACATTTCAAATAAATATTGGAAAAAACAAACTTGTAAAAGGTAGGCACAGTTGGTGCTTCGGAATTGACAGTCAGCAATTTGCAGGCTAATAAATCTAAGAACCCAACTGTTAGTCTCATTGGCAGTAATGGAGCAGCCACTTTAGGTTCTGCATTTTGGGTTAATTAGAATACTTCTCAGGTGGTAAAATTGATAGCCTTCAGCTTGGTATGTTTTAAGGCCACCTGAGTCATGCTGTTATCATTCAGAAATGCACTGCCTGCCAAACACTACTGATTAATCTACATGATGAGCTTAGCACTATAATTATTGAATTGTCTTCCAAGTAGGATATAAAAGAAAAATAAAAAACTAAAATATATACTTTTAAAATGTTTTGTTTTAGAGTTTCCTTTATCTTGTCAATCCTTTATGAATAACAGAATTAACCGAGTGCCTCTAAATTGAGTTAATACAAATATAACATTAACAACAACAACAAAAATAAAGTAATAATTACTGATGTTCCAGTCATGCCAGTTAGATCTTTACATCAGTTATCTTGGTTTATTCGTTGAGCCTACTGGATGTTGTGGTAATCATTGTCATTCCAGTTTTCCAGCTGAGCAGACTGAACCTAAAAATGTAATAGAACTGCCCTAAATCATACAAACGTTAAACGTTTGGCAGAGATTCCAAACCATAGTCTCATTCTTGCATTCTTATTAATTTTACTTTTAAAGTTGTTAACAGCTTTAAAGTTAGGAATTTCTCTACATAACTACCAACATATTCATTAATAATTTAGGAAAAACCAAGTAAAAAGTATCATCTGCTATTTTGTATATTAATATGAATTTTATTTTTATTTTTATTTATTTATTTTTTTGGAGATGGAGTCTCACTCTGTCTTCCAGGCTGGAGTGCAGTGGCGCCATCTCGGCTCACTGCAAACTCTGCCTCCCGAGTTCAAGCAATTCTCCTGCCTCAGTCTCCTGAGTAGCTGGGATTACAGGAACCCACCACCACACTCAGCTAATTTTTGTATTTTTGGTAGAGACGGGGTTTCGACTTGTTGGTCAGGCTGGTCTCGAACTCCTGACCTCAAGTGATCCTCCTGCCTCAGCCTCCCAAAGTGCCGGGACTACAGGCATGAGCCACCGTGCCCAGTCAATATGAATAAATATTAATTTTGCAAAAAGATGTAGGGTTTTAGGTCACACTGATAACACACTATAAGTCATTTGTAGTGACATCTTAACATTAAATGAGGGTGCTGAATGTTTTATTTCAAATAGTATCTTCTGTGATGTTCCCCAATGTAGACAATATTTTTGTCCACCTGAGAAAGACAACTAAATTGAAAGCTTCTTATCTGAAATAACCCATTAAACATCTAAAACATACCTTATTGAATTTATAAAGTCCTTTTGAATTCAGTTGCTACTTTTACTTATTAATGTTTGGGGGTTAACCAGAACTGTAAGCCTGTTGGAGTTTCTAAGGCCTGAGAAGAGTAGATAAGCTTCAACATTTTCTATTTCTATTTAAAAAGTATGATTTTTTATAAAATAATTTTAAAGAATGTTTCAATCAGTTATTTATGAAACATCAGTTATTTGAAAGAGTGCTTTTCAAAGCATACTCTGTCTCAAAAACTATATTAAACAGAAGGAATAGAAATGTGAAGAAGGCAGGAATCATGGAATAAGGAGTTTACAAGCTGGATGTGGTGGCTAACACCTGTAATCCCAGTGCTTTGGGAGGCTAAGGAGTGCAGATCACCTTAGGTCAGGAGTTCAAGACCAGCCTGACCAACATGGCAAAACCCTGTCTCTACTAAAAATACAAAAATTAGCTGGGCATGGTGGTACATTCCTGTAATTCCAGCTACTCAGGAGGCTGAGGTAGGAGAATCACTTGAATCTGGGAGGCAGAGGTTGTAGTGAGCCGAGATTGTGCCACTGCACTCCAGCTTGGGCGACAGAAAAAAAAAAAAAAAAAAAAAAAGGAGTTTACAATCAGCAAGAGGTTTACAGACTTGACAATGTATGATTTTTTCTAAACAAATTCATTAAAAAATTTGGCCCTTTTTTCACACAATTATTCCCTAAGATCATTCTAAAGACATTTTAATTTCAAGAGCAAGGCATGGAGGTCGATTTAAATGGCCACAAGTACTTTGCGGTTCTTTTCACTAACTTTAGAAGTCTGTTTCCCGACCTCTTAAATTTGACTGGTCCAAACACTTTTCGTACCTAATGGAATCTAGCAGAAGTGATGTTGTGAGAGTTCTAGACCTTAAGTCTCAAGACATCTTTCAATTTTTGCCTTTGCTCTTTTGGATGCCACAGTGAGAATGCTATGTAAGGAAACTGATAGAGCCTAATGAAGTATGAATGGCCATGTGGAAGATAACTTGAGTGGTCCCAGATGACAGCCAGGTATAACTGCCAGATAATTTTGAGTGAGGTCTTTTTTTAATGTAACTTTTCTTTCTTTCTTTTATTTTATTTTATTATTTTGATGGGGTCCTATGCTACCCAGGCTGGCCTTGAACTCCTGGACTCAAGGAATCCTCCTGCCTCAGCCTCCCAAGTAGATTGGATAAGAAGCATAGGCCACTGCCCCTGGCAAGCAAGGTCATTTTTGACCTTCCAGTCCAGACAACTCTGCAGCCTAATTCAGCCAATGAATGAACTCAAGTGAAGTCAGCAGAAGACCCACCTGTCCAGCTCACAGAATCTCGGAAATGATAAATCACCATTGCTTTAAGACACTAAATTGTGGCATTTTTACTTGATAATAGTTAATTATCAGGACATTCTAAAGTTATAAGCAGTTTATGAGCTTCAGAGGTTAATAGCATAAAGCAGGCTTGATTTTTCACGCCCATCAGAAGTCCTGAGTAGTGGCAGTGAGAGACAAGACTAGCTGGATTTCCTAGGCCGACTAAGAATCCCTAAGCCTAGCTGGAAAGGTGACAGCTTCCACCTTTAAACACCGGACTTGCAACCTAGCTCACACACGACCAATCACATAGTAAGGAGAGCTCACTAAAATGCTAATTAGGCAACAACAGGAGGTAAAGAAATAGCCAATCATCTGTTGCCTGAGAGCACAGTGGGAGGGACAATGATCAGGATACAAACCCAGGCATTCTAGCTTGCAAAAGCAACCTCGTTTGCCTACCCTGGCTTTGTATGAGAGCTCTGTTTCACTGTATTTCACTCTATTAAATCTTGCAACTGCACTCTTCTGGTACCTGTTTGTTATGGCTCGAGCTGAGCTTTCACTCGCGTCCACCACTGCTGTTTGCCACCGTCACAGACCCGCTGCTGACTTCCATCCCTCCGGATGCAGCAGGGTGTCCACTGTGCTCCTGATCCAGCTCATTGCCGCTCCCAATCAGGATAAAGGTTTGCCACTGTTCTTGCATGGCTAAGTGCCTGGGTTCGTCCTAATCAAGCTGAACACTAACCACTGGGTTCCACGGTACTCTTCCGTGACCCACGGCTTCTAATAGAGCAATAACACTCACCTCATGGCCCAAGATTCCATTCCTTGGAATCTGTGAGGCCAAGAACCCCAGGTCAGAGAACATCAGGCTTGCCACCATCTTGGAGGTGGCCTGCCGCCATTTTGGAAGCTGCCTGCCACCACCTTGGGAGCTCTGGGGGCAAGGACCAACCCCCCCTCCCCCCGCCCCACCACACTCCCAACAGCAGTAGAGTGAGTTTTCAGTGTTAAGTGAAATGTTCAAAGTCCTGAGGGTATGGAAAACTATATAGGTGTAAACTTTGAAAGTTCTGGTTTTTTTTTTTTTTTTCTTCATTATTGAGACAGGGTCTCTATCACCTAGGCCAGAGTGCAGTGGCATGATCTGGGCTTACTAAAGCCTCCACCTCCCAGGCTCACCTCAGCCTCCCAAGTACCTGGGACTACAGGTTTGTGCCACCATATCAGACTAATTTTTTGTATTGTTGGTGGATATAGGGTTTTGCTATGTTGCCAAGGCTGGTCTCCAACTCCCGAGCTCAAATAATCAGCCTGTCTTGGCCTCCCAAAGTGCTGGGATTACAGGGATGAGCCCCCATGCCAGCCTGAAAGTTATTTTCCATGAATCAAAACAAAAACACTTTAATGGTGGATAGATGTTATTAAAAATTTGTCAAAACCCATAGGATGTACAACACCAAAACCATACCCTTATGTAAACTGTGAACTCTGTGTGATTATGAGGTAACACTATAGGTTCATCCATTGTGACAAATGCATGACTGTGGTGCAGGATGTCAATAGTGGGAAAGGTTGCACATGTGTGGGAGACAGGGGTTTTATAAAACTAAAACTAAAATAGCAATGAGAACAATAAAAATCACTTGTGTTTTGTATTCCCCTTTTAATACATAGAAATTTACCTTTAAATATAATTAAATTTGTAGCCTTGTCAGAATTTAATCAAGTTTAACTGTAATGTGGCACTTAAGGAATATTGCTAAATATGCTAATTGATTTTTCTCTTGTACTTCACACTATACAATTCACAAAATATTCAAAGTGATGTACAAAAAGAAGGGAAAAAATGGTATGTACTGCCACTTATACATGAACACACACAGATACCTGGGGAAAATAATTCGTTAGTCAATGAACAGCTCTATATATGCCAACAAACTAGAGTTCTGGGAAGAAAATAATAAATTAAAAGATCACTTGACAAAAATGCTTAATTATTTCAGTACTTATTTCCCCTGATGATATTTAGAAGTGGGAAGAAAAAGATATGCATGAAATGTGTTTTTGTATAACAGAGAGAGAAAGAAAGGGAGATTGTAACTGACTGTAAGCAGAACAGTTTTGCTTAATTGTATTTCTAGCTACTGCTGTTAACTTTAAATTGCCTAGCTGGAGTTCCAGGCATTGAAAATATTGAGAGGCTCTAGCTGCACAGTCACAGCAATTTTTAACTGAGATACATTTCTAAACATGATCTAAATTTTGCTTTGTTTTGCTTTTGCTTCAAATGTGAAATGATCTTTTCGTTATTTGTAAATGGAAGAAGGTGGAATATAAAAATGAGAAACATTTTATAGCTACTCAGTAATATGGCAGCAACAATGATAAAGTATAATGCTTTAAATAAAATTTAGGGAAATCTTTAGTAAGCCATGGAATTTCGTTAAGATGCAATATGTTATGACTCATCAAATTATATTATAATGCAATGAGCTAATTTTGAAAAATATTTAATGCCATTCAAAAAACAATTTTAGGTTGGGCGTGGTCACTCATGCCTGTAATCCCAGCACTTTGGGAGGCCAAGGCAGGAAGATTGCTTGAGCTCATGAGTTTGAGACCAGCCTGGGCAACATGGTGAAACCCTGTCTCTACAAAAAACACAAAAATCAGCTAGGCGTGGTGGTATGCACCTGTGGTTTCAGTTACTCTGGAGGCTGAGGTGAAAGAATGGCGACAGCCAGGGAGACAGAGGTGGCAATGAGCAGAGATCATGCCACTGCACTCTAGCCTAGGCAATAGAGCCACACTTTATCTCAAGGAAATAAAAATTGTCATTTTGATTACTAAAATAATAATGACATTCAACATTTGTTATGTACTTATTTTGTGCCATGGACTCTTTGAATGTGTTCACATATGTCATTTAATCCTCATAATAACCATTTGAAATAGATACCTAATTTACAGATTGGGAATCAGAGCCATAAATAGAGTCATTTATTTAAGGTCACATAGCTAATATATGTTGGCACTGGAGTTTAAACACAGAAAATTTGACCCCATAATTCTTCATTACAAGGATTCAAAAGAACATTGTAATACGACTAGCTGGGAACACATACTTCATATACGTTTTTTACTTCCAGTGTTTTATGTGAAGATAACAGATATTTTGATCAGCATTAACAAATAATTTTGTCATAAATTAGGTAATAATGAACACTCTTCCTGCTAGATTTGTTTCTTAGAGGCTTTTTTCTACCCTAGAAATATTTGTAGCTTAAATAAATAAAACAGTATGTTAACCTAGTTCAGTAAATCAAGCAATGCTTACAGTTACATCATTATGGAATCTATGCATTACTACAAATCAGTCATGAAGGAATCAAAAAGTAATTGATAAACTAAAGAACTTCTCTGTGCATTAAAAAGAAAAGGATATGTCTCCATGGAGATTGCATAAAAGGAATCAAATTTTAACAGAGGAAATGCATGTTCTTAACTAAGATTGATATAGTGCTTAATAAGCTAGAAATTTTAATATGGACATGTCAATATTCTTTCCTTGTGAAAGAATTTTTGTGTTGTGATGTATCTTCCTAAATTTCCACTACCAATTTTTTCTTGACTCCTATTTTCACCTGGGGCCAACTTTTTGACTTTTTTTAAAAGTCAAAACATGACTTTTAGGACCTCCATGACCATATACTACATTGGGCCTGGTTTATTGGTTTCTTAATAGTTTTCCTCTTTTTTACTTTTGCTTATACTATTACTTTACAGGCTGGAATCTTCACAATTTCTCACATAACTTTAAATTATTTGCTTACTCTATTACTCTAGTAAGAATTAAGCTGTTCCCATTAGTTTTAGCTTCCATTGCATCATTCTGATCATTCTATGATGGTTTTATTTGACTCAGAAGAAAGTCATCCTAAACATCACTACTGGTTATCACTTCCCCTCATTCCCTATGCTTATCTTACATTTTCCTAAGTAGGTTTTTTTCTCTGGAGAAATTGATGCCAGAATTTTCTTCATAAAGAGCGTTTGCAAGTGTTTTACACTAAACACTTTAAAGCATCGTAATAATGATATTCACAAGGTACTATATTATCTCATGTAATCCTTTCAAGGTAATTGTGAGACATTATTTTTCTGACTTTAAAGGTGTACCAAAACACACACACACACAGACACACACACACACAGAATTTTAAGTAACATATCCGGGGACACGCAGATAAAGATGACCAAGCCAAAACTGTCTCCAGAGCTTCATAGAACACACCAAGTTTGACAGTACATTCTTCAGAAATTCTCTGAAAAGACGGCCAGTTTTCAAAAGTGTAGCTAACAACTAAATCATTTCCACTTATATTTAGAAGCCAGATTTTGACCTCCATGTATGGTTGCCCAAATTCTGATATCCTGACTACTAATCCCCCAAACCCAATTCATCTGTGGACCTTAATCTTCATGTCTGCCTCTTTAAGCCTTCTCCTCTTTTCAGTCCTTGCTACTAGAGTCCTAAAATAATTGATGACCATTTTAGGTAGATGTAAAGATATAAAGATCTACCTAAGAAAATAATGTAAAGTTTTCTGTGTATCCCTGGGCATATTACTTAATTTCCCTCCCTCTCTCTCTCTCTCTCTCTCTCTCTCTGTGTGTGTGTGTGTGTGTGTGTGTGTGTGTGTGTATATGTGTGTTTGGTATTTTCAAAGTCAGAAAAATAATGTCTCACTTAATCAATCATCGATCATCGATTAAGACTGTCTACCTGAAACTTCCATGTTATAGTTGCTCTGCTTTATTTACGTTGTTTCTTGAGATTGTAATTTTCATCCTTTCTCCCCGGGTCTCTGATACATATATCTTGATTTTGGCTCATTTTGTTCTGTCTTCTTGTTCATATCCTTGAATATCCATATCACAGGCTGTAATTTCATTAAGTGGGAAACAATTTGTTTATTTTGTGACCATTAGAGGTCTTAATAATACTCTCATTGTCTGGGCATGTAAAAGTGCCATTAGCTGATTGATGCCTTTGTCCAAGTGTATTTGAAATTCTCAGCTGCTTCTCAAATCTTTGACTTTCTTGTATCATGCCTAGAACATTTTTATTTTTTTTATATGTAGTTATATATTTGACTTTGTATTTTATACAGATTGGTGCCTTTGTTTTGACAGAGTTCAATGATATAATTTTCAATTACACTGGGCTTCAAGACAATATTTTGGAATATTCTTTACAGCACACAGCTACCTGAAACATCCGTGTGTCTATAATTGGAATTCACATAATAAAAATGTCATTTTAACTTTATCAGTTTTGCAAAATACGACATGAGTCGAATACAATAATTAAATACATTTCTAAAATATAGGTTAAATAACCCATTCCTATGGAACCCCAAGGAAAATAACTTCAGGTACACCCAAAGTTTTCCAAAACACTACTTTTACTCTGAAAAGTTTAATGCATTTACATTAATTCTTTTAATGAGACTAACTACATATTTACTAAGGCACATCGATAAAATTAAACAGGCTTTAGAAATGCATTTGTTATTATCTGGCTACTTTTGTTGGTTCCTCAGATTCTAATCAAACTTTCTGCAGGTATTTTCAATTACTATTTAATTATTTTACAGTGTACTTGCTGTGTGCTTCTCATTTAATCAGCAACCATTGATTTCGTCTGTCCAAACACTTCAGATGAGTCTTTTTTGGCTCACTTCTCTCAACTCGTGGCAGCTCTGAGATCCTCAGCATATCCTTTGAGATATGACAAAGAAAGCAGTTTCTACAGAACTTGTTGAGTTCTCTCCTCTTTAAAACAGACATTAACACCTGTATACTTGATAAGAGTATGGTGGTCTTAATCATGCAGCATCTGGATAAATGACACCTAGTGGTTAGATATTTTAAACATGTAAGTGGAGTTAACATGTAGAAGAAATAAGGTGTTGGACAATTGAGCTTGCTCTATCATTATAAATAATTCAATATTTTAGGGCTGCTTTATTATAAGAACATAGGCTTATTGTGTAAACCTTCAGAGAGTCGAATAAAAATCAATTTGTAAAAGACTCAGACATGCAGATTTAGTATAATTACACTAAAGAATAAAATGAATAAAATATGAAATAATATACCACGTCAAGAGCTTTTAGTCACTGTATTTCAGTTTAATTCAACAAACATTTATCCAGTCCCAAGAACAGGCACTATGGCAGTGTGCAAGGAACAAAGATATCAAGATTAATACAACACAGTATCATGTCAGGCAGATCTCTGTGCAACTATCTTTGATCTTAAGATGCTTTCTATTCTATCTATGGGTCCTGACCATGCAGCATCTCATTATCTCCTGCCGTTTTGGCAGTCAACACTGGCTATTAAAGCTCCTGTTTCTTACTATAGTGATTTCTAATAACATTTATCTCAGTTTGTCACTCTGACCCAAAGCAGTTGAACATGCATAGCTTAATTTTCTTCTGTCCTTTTGAGACTAGGCCAAGATAATTTAATAGCACTTTCCTAAAGATTCTAAGATAATAAAAGGATATTATTAAATGGATTATGCAAATAGTGAAGATTAGCAAACGGATATGACAGAAATTAAGATCTACAACTCTGACACATCATGCTTGGTTTTTTACAGCAGGGTTCTCAAGCCTAAACGTTCATTATAAATCATTTTAGAATCTTATGAAAAAATGGAGATTTTGTGGTCAGAGGTAGGGAATGACCTCCCAGGTGATGCTGCTTCTGGTATACTAATGTTCTGTTAACTATTGAGTAGTGAGGCCTTCTTAGACGTCTTTCTAACAATCTAAGGAGTTTCTTGTGTCCTGTCACTCTTTCTGTGTCAAAATTCAGTTTCACTTTTGGGTGCCCTTAAGCACACATGATCCGCTCAGACTGTAGTTCAGAGTGAATGAGGAAGCGGGAAGTAAAGAAATTTCCTTCTCACCCTCAAATACTATCCAATTTCCCAGGTCATATTTCTTGTCCCAAAAATATTTGCAGAATGAATATTTATTTCTAGATTAACCAAATTTAACATGTAGTTTTAAAAATCTAAGGAAAGAGATTTTTCACAATCAGAACCAAAACCAAAACAAAAAACTCAACCAAACAAAATGTAAATTGATAGTTTCTATTTAAAACTCTTCCCAAGTTAAAGAATGAGAAGCTCCAGAAATATTTCCTGTTTCTCAAGAGCTTATATAATACCGGTATCTGCCCAATCAAGACAGTGCTTATTAAGTCCAATCCAGATACTTTCATCAATCTTTCATCTTGATTCTGGTAGAGAAAAGACCTGTACAGAGTTTCTGTAGTCTTCTGCAATTGCTCAAAAACAATACAATATAACCCAAAGCACTCACTTTTAAAGAAGAATAAATATGACTTCTCAGGCATAACACAGCCTAAATCCATTCTAAGAAAGAAATATTTTCTGAGGAATTATATGCATTGTATGGAAAGACAGAACTCTACCAAACCAGATTTAACCTTTTATTATTATACAAGTTCTTTAGCTCCTACACATCATAGTTTGTCATCCCCTTCTACTTCTAATTATTGTCCCTGGTTTTCCTTTACAAAACTAAGTGGTACGTTTTTTGGTCTTTCTGTCTTTTTCACAGGGATTCTAAAAGCTTCACCACATATTATACAGAAAATTACTTACAGATTTTTTCCTATCCCAGGACCTACTGAGATGTTACAGGTTTTCCTCCATTTTATTCATCCTACAATCCTCACTCTAAGTACAAATATATTGAAATCATAGATTAAAGGTAAAGATGTTTAATCCACAAACGGTTTTTTATACATATAAAAAAAGAAAGGACACCTCCAACTTCCATAAAGAAAGATGTAAGTTACTGGTAAATATATAAACTAATTCTGTGGTGACTCATAAGGATCAGATAATGACAATAAGAACTAGGAGACAATACTCATTAGAAGACAGGAAAGGCGGAATTAGGCTCATGTAAGGGAGGCTGTTAGAAGTAAAGACGCTTTACTAAAGTGCATTTAAAAGGCTAACCTTTATAAGAATTATTGACATTTACAAAAAAGGTTGACTTCTCCTTCGTAAAGGAATTGTTATAGACCCTACTGGCTTTACGAAGTGTCAGGAAAACTTGTCATAATTTGGAAATTCATGTAATTTTTAAAAAATACCTTCAGTGAGAAAATGCCTTCATGGGTATGGAATCTCAATTTGTATTTCTGATGATTCAAGAGACCTAGATGAAGAAAATTGGCTGATGAATTGTACTGGAGACAACAAACACTCTCAGAAAACCAGTGAAATTAAAACAAAATCATTCTGTAGCTATATTTTCCTCACTTGTATAGGAATGAATGGAGGGAGATGAAAGCAAATGTGCAAGAGGAGTTTCCAAATAAAATTTTATTTCATGCAATGAAAAAAAAAAAAAAAAAAGAAAACACATACAACATGAGAGAGCTAAAATGAACTTGAGGTAAAGTAAGATCTGGACCAGGCATAATGGCTCACACTTGTAACCCCAGCACTTTGGGAGAACGAGGCCAGAGAAATACTTGAGCCCAGGAGTTTGAGACCACCCTGGGCAATACCCCATCACTCAGAAACAAAGAAATTAGCTTGGTGTGGTGGCATATACCAGGAGGCTGAGGCTAGAGGATTGCGTAAGCCCAGGAGTTCCAGGCTGCAGTGACTATGATTGTGCCACTGCTACTCTAGCCTGGGTGACAGAGCAAGACTCTGTCAAAAAAAAAAAAAAAAAAAAAAAACCTGAAATACATAATTGTGGCTTAAATTAGTATAATAATAAAAAGAAGGGAGATAACGTACAATGAAAATATAATTTAAAAATTCAGAAATGTTGAAGAAAATTGAAATGAAAAGGAATCATTAAAATTAAAGTCTTGAATGTAATGCTCAAGAAGAAAATAAAATATGTATAAATTAATTAGTGAAATCCCACCAGAGACCATAAAGTGTGGACATTTATCTTTAAACTACTGAGGAAAAGTAGCTGTCAACTTACTTGTATACCCAGCTGAACTCTGTAGCTGAAGAGCATAAGTGAATCAATAATATTTTTAGGAGATTAACATAATCATAGATTATGGTTCGAATAATAATTAAAAGATATACTTCAGGAAAAAATAATCAATGAACTCACAAGCAAAAATGCGGATATAAGAAGCAATGTTGAAAAAATAATTTGATAAATGTGTTGATATATTAAAATATCATGGATTCTGATGGTCAATTAAACAAGTATTGCCAATTTTCTGGCAATTAAAAACAACGTGAAACTAAAATCACAAACAATTAAATTGATGAATGGACAGTGATCAGAGTAAACTTTTCCGAAGTCAAATGTCCTGAAGCTTTAGGGTATCTCAGGCACTTATAATTTTTATTTTACAAACACTTAAATATTGCTTAATATTTACCTCAAATTTTGTTAAAGATGACATAATAATATGTAGCCTGCGGTCACTACTTTTGATGTATTTATTTTAAAGGACTATTGCATCCATTTTCCCACAACCTTTTTTAGTATTTTTGGTGGAGATGGTGGTGGTATCATTATTTTACTTTTTTATAATTTTGTTTTATAACTCATTCTCCCCCAAACCAAACTAGTTACTACTTTTCTTTCTTCTTTTTTCTGATTTTCTTTCTTTTTTTTTTTCCTTCCTCTGTCACCCAGGCTGGAGTGCAGTGGCATGGTCACAGCTCACTAAAGCCTCAAACTCCTGAGTTCAAGAGATCCCTCTGAATAGCTAGGGCTACAGGCACATGCCACCACCATGCCTCGTTACATTTTTAAATTTTTGGTAGAGACAGGGATCTTGCTTTGTGGCCCAGACTGTTCTTCCACTCCTGGCGTCAAACAATCCTGTCATCTTGGCCTCCCAAAGTTCTGGGATTACAGAAATGAGCCACTGCATTTGGTCTTGCTTTTCTAATAAAATGGTTTTTTTTTTTTTTTCAATATCTAAAACCAGAGAATCCTCTGTTCAAATAAAATCTTTAATATAAGTGTAAAGCAAGCCAAACAATATAATTAGGACTCCTCTTTATAAAGTGATAAAGTGAATAGCTGTGCAGCAAAGGAGTCACAGACACTTAACAGAAATGTTACATAGCACAGACATAAAAAAGATGTTTGAGAGGAGATAGAGGCCTCTTAGGTAGGCTTCATAGTAGAAGAACACATGCAATTCCCAAACCTTTGCTAACCCACAGGTGAGGCCAGGCATAGATGTGTTTAGGCACCATGGCCATCTTTCCAGAAGACTGAAGTCCCATACTCATGGCAAACAAAGAACGTCTAAGTGACTGTGGATCAATGGAAGTCCTCCGGTTGGAGAAATACTTTGATTAGAATGGAGCCTCAGAGTCCAAGGACTTCTATTAGCTTGTTCTTCTGTTGAGCCCACCACTCAGAGCTGCTAAGCCAACTGTCTGCTATATTCCCAGAAGACAGAATAAATAAGTCTCCAGTGCCATGTATTTGTATCTTTTCAGCACATCTTCCTTATCTGTATATAAAGCAAATTTTTAAACAAGTTACCTCTACAAAGTCACTTTTGTCATTCAATGTAACATAGCTCTATGCTAGACACTATGGGGTGAAGGTCATTGTGGGTATTATGGAGGGTAGCAAAATTCCATCTATGACATCACACAAATGTCGACCAAAAGAAACTTTGTGTGGCTATAACAGTATCAGGCACAGTAGACTCTACTATAGTGATAAAGGAGGCAACTTCATAATGTTAAAAGGTCAGTTAAATGGGCAGTATAACCTTCATGCCTTTGCTTACAACATGATGGTAGGCATGAATCAACAGGTAAAGAGAACACATTGTACTCAGAGCCTTATAATTAAAAATAAATCCAGTTAGGGTTATTTTGTAAACAAAATGTAGGAGGGACTTTACGAAAAAAATTATCTTAACACTAGACAGAGGGAAAGATAACTCATATGCAAGGAACCAACAGTAGACTATAAAACAACATTAACTGAAATAAAAAATACTAATATAATATCCTCAAAATTCTGTAATACTTATCAACAAATAATCAAGAACCCAGCAAAACTAATTTTAAAAAAGAAAAAATATATTTTGGATGAATGAAATTAGAGACAACCACATAAGTATCCCCACTAAATGAATTTTAAGGATATACTTCAGTAATATGGAAAAGATAAAAGATACTAAAATAAATATCTGAGAAATAAAAGTTGTTGTGTGTGCAAATTTTACCAATGAATGAATACAAGCTATAATGCAGTCTTAATTATGTTGCTAAAATATTCACATAAAAATTATTAAAATGCTCATATGTCACAAGGGGTATAATAGGAGGAAGTGTTTTAGATCCTTTACTGTTCTGGAAGAAGTTTAAGTATTGATTAATTCATTCACTGTATATTAATACATGCATAACATTTCAAGGAGAGTAAATTCAATCAGTCAGAATAAAAGACAAAAAAGAAAAGCATGGAAGTTATGGTGTGACATATAAGGGGAAAGACAAGTCAAAAATCAGAAATAATTCTCCCTGTTGAAAACAGAAGAGAGTTTATGCATTCCCATTTCTTAGAGCAAGTACTAGGTATTGTTTATAAGGAAAACATGTATATAATGGGTTGTATGTGTTTCACTATATAAAAAGGTGAAAATCCTTTATATCTTTGCAATCTGTTAGGAAATTGGCCATGATGCACAGTATATTCTGGATTAATATTTATTAATAATTTTTTTTTTCTAACTTCGAGGTGAGGTTTTCTGGGTTGAGAGGAAATTGTTTTTCGTTTTTTGTTTTTTGTTTCAAGACGGAGTCTCACTCTATCACCCAGGCTAAAGTGCAGTGGTGCGATCTTGGCTCACTGCAACCTCCATCTCCCGGATTCAAGCGATTCTCCTGCCTCAGCCTCCCAAGTAGCTGGGATTACAGGTGCCCGCCACTGCGCCTGGCTAATTTTTATATTTTTAGTAGAGATTGGGTTTCACCATCTTGACCAGGGTGATCTCGAACTCCCAACCTCGTGATACACCCACCCCAGCCTCCCAAAGTGCTGGGATTACAAGCGTGAGCCACCGCGCCCAGCCAGAAATTTTGGTTTTAATTACATTTCCCCAACAATTCTGAGAAGGATGTCTGAAAGACCCTAAACTAAGGACAGCTGAAGGTCTGTGGCCACACAAAAGTCAGTTCTTTTTATGTGGGTACATTAACACATTTACTGAGACTCTTAGATAGACCTTATTCCAAGCAAGTGAATTACTGATATTTATGCAATGAATCGAATTCTAAAGGGGTGGGGGGGGAAGTTCAGAATCCCAGAAGAAAAGATTGAGAAAAAATGGAGAGGAAATTGGAGAACTAAAGACACTTTCTCCTTTACGGAAACCTCCTGCTCCTTTTTTGGGATGTCCCTGCTCTCTCTGCTTCTCCTGCTTGTCTCCCCTGACCCCTGCCGCCTCCAGCTCTAGCCACTGCCACTGCCTCAAACTAACTCCCAGGAAGAGGGAGGTGATGGATTGTTCCCCTCATTGGTAGATTTCTCTGTAAAGAGAGATGAGGGCACAGCCTCTTTAACTGAAATGAATTACCTGCTGTGCTTGAGAACATGGTTTTGTGTGCCTTGTGGCCTAGTCCTGAGCCACTTCATGTCTTGGGCCAGAATCCATCTCCAGGAGCCCCTTAATATCTACACATCTTGTAGCTACAAACCAGATATGATAAAGAGACCTAAGGAAGGAATAACGAAGAACTTGCACACAGACTGTGACCTTGTATGAAAACAACAAGACGGAGAGTAGCTGCACTGATCACTTAGAAAAAGACAAGCTAACTAGGTGTTAAACTGATGAATGTCATAACAGGAAGGGAAACCAAAGTGCCATGTATTTTACTTTTTTTTTTTTTTTTTTCCAATTTGAGGAAGCCCAGTGCTTCCCATTCAGATCCCAGCAAGCTAATGTGATGGGGTCCAGAAGATCACCACATCAAGGAATCTGGTGGCCAAGGAAAACCAGGTATCCACTATCCCTGCAACTATGGAAGAACTAAGCATTTTAGAGATGCTTCAAGAGCTGTGGCCAGAGGCGATACTTAAACCCTCCCTGGAAAAGATAACTGGGAGAGGTTGCAGCCATGTACCTAGAAGACAGGTGAGTCCTTCATTGACTTTCATAAGCAGTTTGTTGAGATTTTCTCAAAATTCACTAGTATGAACCCAGAGGCAGATCAAAATAATGCTCTAGTCTTAGCACCCTTTATCTCATTTCTTCTTGATCTATATTAGGGCTATCCAAACCCAAGTTAAAGAAAAGGTTGTAGGAATTGCAGAGACAAGAGTCTAAAGTAGGGAATACTTGGCATATGGCTCAAAATTGTAAAAATATTGGAGGTAGGAACTGGTAAACTATATATGTCAATACTTTCCCTCAAGATAATCTAACTTTGCCTTTTCTGATGGATGGATGGATGGATGGATGGATGGATGGATGGATGGATAGATAGATAGATAGATAGATAGATAGATAGATAGATAGATAGATAGATAGATAGATAGATATTCTGTAATTTACTTGGAAATTTCTCATGTTCTATTTGGTGGTAATAGATCAACACAAATAGATCAACATTTTGGATCAGCTTTTCACTTTTTCTTTTTCCTCCCTAGTTCTCATATGGATAGGTTCTCTTATTAAGGAAATGTGTTTTTACTTTCTCTTGATTCTCCAGTAAATCTATTGGAGAGAGACCTGCTGTGCAACATAAAGGCTGTCATATTCTTTACTCCTGATGAAGTGTCTATGGAAGAAACTCCTTGGGGAAAATGCCCCAGATTTGGTTGCTATGTGCAAAGGGGTATGGCAGAGAACAGCAGTCTCATACTATGCTAGAAAAGCATCCTGATCTAAGACAAATCATTGCATTACCTTGGGCCCTAGGAAATAGTGATACTGCTATTATTTGAAATATAGAACCAATAAAAAATAGTTTAGCAAAAGCATAAGCCATGGCCACCTGTAAAACAGTATTCTTTGTCAAGAGCTTAATTAAAAAATAATTAAACCAGTTATAAAAAATTAAACAAGGAATGATATTTAAAAGAAGCATTCACCCTGTAATATCTCCATACTTCTAATAAGGAAGAAAGGTTAATTTAATGAAGATGGTTGACCACTGCATATATTTGGACAAGATTTTATCCACCAATCTTTATAATTCCTAACCCTTCAACTATTCTGACTTATGACTCTGTTACCATTGTCTGCAAAGTATTTCTCTGTAATAGATGTGTTCTGCAATTTATTGCCCTTCCTTCTTTCCCTCCTTGGTTCCTTCCTTTCTTTCTTTTTATTATTCTAGTGGATGAGTCTAAATTCTTGTTTGCCTTTGCTTATGAAAGAGTTCAAATATTTACGGGAGAAAAAAAACAGAAGTGTTTAAGGATTTCTCTATTTTCTCTAGTCATTCACAAAATATAAAATACAATAAAATTTTAAAAATCTGCCCCACCAGGAGGATCTATAATTATTCAGTAGGTGGATGATTTTAGGTAGCCTCAGAAACTAAAGAGTAATATAAAATTGATCGCTCTGGCTTCGTGACAATTCTTTGCTTCAAAGGGGTACAAAACCCCACTAGACAAATTACAATATTACAAAACCGAAGTATAATATTTGGGAAATGAGTTATCAGCTATAGGCCGTAGTGGGTTAGGTCCAAGAATCAGCTCATTTTGCAGATAAAATGTCCTACTACCAAAACAAACAAACAAAAATCTCATGCACTTTATGGCACTTGTGTACTATTGTAGACAGTACATTTTAACTTGTGCGGAGTGGTAAAATATCCTATGGAGCAAATGAATGATAATTCTCCAGATCCTCTGGTTTGGTTTTTATAATCTGAAGAGGCTTTTGAACAATTGAAATTGGCTATAGCCTCTCCCCCAGGTTTAAATGTTACAAATTTGGAAAAACCCAATCTAATTTATTTGATATTCATATTCATATTGCATATTTGATAATAGTCATTGATAATACACCCAGGAAAAATAACATGGACGGCCTAGATAAGGCTTCCTAGTTGTGACTTATAAAACCTGAAAAACTTATGTTTTGTTTGGAATTAAGTCTGCACAAGCATATGAGTTAATAGCAGTTAGTAGAAAACTAATTTCTTAAGACGACTTAAAGTAAATATATTTTCTAGTAATAGATATATGCTTGGTGTCAATGACATGCAATAGAGGAATTTTTTTAAAAGTGGATTTCTTTTTACTTCAATGAGAACTGGAATATCTCTTGAAAAATTGGAAACTGGTAGGTTATTTGTTAGAGGCTTTACAACTGCCTGCTTGGATATCAGTAGTTCATTGTACAGCTCACGTACTACAGGATGAAATTTCTAATGGTAATAATTTTGCTATAGAACTGCAGAAGCTGATAAGCTTGGCAAATCCCAAGCTTAGAAATTCATCTTTTAATAAAATAAGGAAATTTATTCATTTTCAAAAATATTTTATATAAAAGAAAATGGACAAATGGATGATAAAAGAAGCTAAAATAAATTTAACTGTACTATGGAATTTATTAAACAAAATAATTTCTGTACCATAGTTACTATTTGCTTGGTTAGTATTGTTGTGTCATCAACAACATTATCTGACTATAGGAGAATTTTGAAGGCAGTAGACTGTTACTAAGCCTAACAAAAAGACAAAAGTATTCAAAACATTT
The DNA here is from genome assembly GCF_008728515.1 of Papio anubis. Lineage (NCBI taxonomy): Eukaryota > Metazoa > Chordata > Mammalia > Primates > Cercopithecidae > Papio > Papio anubis. The sequence goes on from NC_044988.1 coordinate 72,558,733, forward strand.
AATAAGTGTGTTATGTGTTTGCAGAATTCTTACAGGTTGTTCTCAAAATAAATCCAGAAAGTTTTCCCTGACCAACTTTACTAGTAATCTGGTGTCAGTTGGATTTCATAAAACCAATCCTTGCAAAAAGTTAGAGATTGTATTAAGTTCTGGTTGCATAATGTCTGGATGGCTTAAAGTCTTTCCTTCTTTATAAGCCAATCAGACAGTGATAGCTTGTCTTAATACACGTAATTCCTGCTTTTAGGATACCAGAGCACACTGAATAAGACAACGGAAGTCATGTCATTTCTATTGTAACTATTATGCAAATGTTTGCAGATTGCTATGATAGTCCTTTGGATGAGCAGAGCAAATGAATCAAACTAAAAAACAAAGTAAACGAATTCATTGACCAAGATTCTACAACTTAGTATGTTAAAATGGCCTAGAGCTTTACTACTAGCCTCGTTAAAAATTAGAGTGACACTCAGAAGCATACATGGAATCTTTCTTTTTAAATTTATGTGTCAGAGTCCCATGAATTCTGGACTGAAACCATATACTATACCTGATTTAATGGAATTCTCTCAATCATGTTCAAGGGCTTTTCCTTTCCCTAGAATTGAGACACAGAGTGATAAAGTCCTGGGAAAAAACAGCTAGGAAAAGTTTGCCAACTCTATTGAAGAGAAGATTTTGTCTACATAAAACTGTTCTGTAGGATAAAAACAGGATATCGTTGGACAGGGCTGGGAGAGATCCTTTCAAGTGTTAGGTACCTACATAACTATCAAAGTGGCAGGGGAGAGAGGGAAGCCAGTGGACTTTTGCTGTCCATGTGAAGCTAGCACCTCTGGATAACTGGACTATGATTTTTACAATGGGCCTGAAACCTAAATTTTCTAGAGTAGCTGATATTGGTAGTAAACTAAACCAAAAGGAGGTGTTTCAGCAAAGATATTGAAAATCTTACAGCGATCTTACTGTCCTATTCACAGCTGGATTTTTACTAATTACTTTAAAAAACACATTTTACTGGAAAACAAATGGAATTTATTATATAACATTTTTGATCTGTATTCACAGTAATGACTTCTAAAACTTCATTTCTGTTTAACTCTAAATTCTAATCTGAATATAAACAGAATCTCAATTTGTAAATTCGAAAACCTGGTTATTGACAGAAAAAATGTGAGAGGCACCTTCGTTAATTTTTTTTAAATAACAAAGTAAATGATAGGAATTTCAATACAAGTGAAGCCCTAAATTTAACCAAAAAATATTTTGTTAACTGGTTTGATTGGAAGGACGATATACTAAAGAAGAAGAAATCTGTCCAGGTGTGGTGACTTATACCTATAATCCCAGTACTCTGGGAGGCTGAACCTTGCAGATTGCTTGAGTCCAGGAGTTTGGAACCAGCCTGGGCAACATGATGAAACCCCATCTTTACCAAAAATACAAAAGTTATCTGGGAGTGGTGATACATGTCTGTTTTGCCAGCTACTCAGGAAGCTGAGGTGTGAAGCTCGCTTGAGCCCGGGAGGTCGAGGCTGCGGTGAGTTGTGATCAAGCCACTGCACTCCAGCGTTGGCAACAGAGTGAGACCCTGTCTTAAAAATATATATATATATATATATTTTTATAAATTATATATATATATATATATATATATGTATGTGTGTATATATATATATATATCAGAGAAACAGAAGGTCTGGCATTTATATTCAGAGACTGCCCAAACCAGATCTAATATCACTAGATTCACTTTGGAATGAAAGTTCTTTCCAGTCCCAGCAGATCAATAAAGATGACTGTGTGTTATTTATAGAGATTTGGTTAACGGTTTTAATCCTACACGTAGGGTCTCCAGTTCTTGTGCCTTCTTTCTGTGTCATCTTGACTGAAAAGCACAGAGTGCTTTGATCACTCTGTGACTCAGTGAGCTACAGGTTTTTCCTGAAGGCTTGAATCCAAACAAGGACCTTGACAACTCATTCCCAGTCATTGATAAAGGTATCTAGGTTATTGCACAAACATCATCCCAGACTCAGCCAAACTCCTTAAACCTTCATATAAACTCCCTACCCTGACCCCCTCACCATGGACATAACTAGGTACAGCACCCCTTTTCTCTTTCAGTCCTTTGTGAGCATTGCTACAGCACTCAGTAAGTTTCCCTAACAAAGACATGAGACTGATCACCCTGGCATTTAGCGTCTCTTGCTTTGGGATCTCAACGGGCTCCATCTGGGCATGGTTTGGGGCACTCCCACATAGAAATCTCTGCCCCCACTTTTGGAGCTACTCCAGCCATGGATTCAGCAGGACGAAACAGTTTAATTGTTGATTCAGATCTGATGCAAGAAGAGGAGGAGGACAAGAAGGAGGAGGAGCACAAGGAGAAGCCCATATAGTGGAATAGTTCTAAAGGCTTGAAACAATTAGAGCCATATATATTAAACGCTGAAAATTCAGTCTGTATCTTTCAGTGGGTTCTCTGTAAGACTTTGATGTTACATGGTGGCCATATATGTCTCTGCATATTATATCAGAGGAAACCATTTTAAAAGATAGAACAATGACTAAAGGGCCAAAATTGTTATATAAGTCTTATGATACTGATATGTTTACTTCATTTTAGTCTTCATTGCTTCCAAATCATTTGCAAAATGCAAATATCACTTTTATAATGTATTTTTCTTTTTTTTTTCCCAGTAGGAGCATTGACGTGTCCCAACCTACCATTTCATCCAGAAGCATAATTTTACAAACTTTACATATCCATAGTGATTGTCTCTTTTATGTTATCTTTACTTGTGACACCCTACTTTTATTACCTTTAAAAATAGACAATTTCGGCCGGGCGCGGTGGCTCAAGCCTGTAATCCCAGCACTTTGGGAGGCTGAGGTGGGTGGATCACAAGGTCAGGAGATCGAGACCATCCTGGCTAACATGGTGAAACCCCGTCTCTACTAAAAATACAAAAAACCAGCCGGGCGGGTGGCAAGCCAGTCCCAGCTACTCGGAGGCGCTGAGGCGGAGAATGGCTTGAACCAGAGTGGAGCTTGCAGTGAGCTGAGATTGCGCCACTGCACTCCAGCCTGGGCGACAGAGCGAGACTCCGTCTCAAAAAAAAAAAAAAAATAAATAAAATAAAATAAAATAAAATAAAATAAAATAAAATAAAAATAGACAATTTCAGAGCAGTTTTCAGATTACAGAAAATTGAGAAGAAAGTAGAAAGTTTCTACATACCTATTTTGCTCCCTACAGTTTCCCTCACTATTATATCACTCTTAAAAGTGATATAATAATAGTGCAATAGTGTATTTTATTTGTTACAGTAGAAGAATCAATACTATCACATTATTAACTAAATTACATGGTATGCATTCATATTTTCCCTTTGTGTAGTAAATTCTATGGAATTTGACAAATGCATAATGTCATGTACCCACCATTACAGTATACAAAATAATTTCATTATCCTAAACATTTCATGTGTTCCACCTGCCTATCCTTCCTTTTCCCCCCACAAAACCCTGGCAATAACTGATCTTTAGTTTGATTCTCTCCAGTTTTGCCTTTTCCAGATTGTTATGTATTTGGAATCACATTGGATTAGATGTAGCCTGTTGAAATTGACTTCTTTCAGTTAGCAAGATGCATTTAAGTTTCTTCCATGTCTTTTTATGGTTGATAGCTCATTTCCTTATAAAGCTTAATATTTTTTTTTGTATGGATACACCACAGGTTGTTTATTCACTTAGTCATTGATGTGCATTTGGTTATTTTTAGTTTTTGGCAATTATGAGTAAAGCTCCTATAAACATTTGTTGGAAGGATAAATTCAAAAAAACTCTATGAGTAAGCATGTCATATTCAAAGTGTAGAAAATAAAATACAAAGAAAATGTTCAAAGGAGGCAGAGAAAGTATTTCCAATTCCTTCCTTCTGCTTCTTGTAACATTGCTGTAATTCATTTCACTTACAGATAAGTTACAAAAAAACATATATTATTGCTAATATTATTTTGAACAAACGTATCTATTAGATAAATTAATAATAAAAAATTTATTTTACTTTCATAATTTCTTCTTTAACACTCTTCATTTCTTTATGTAGACAGGAGTTTCTAACCTATATCATTTTTCTTTCCTCAGGGGAACCTCTTTTAATATTTCCTGGAAGGCAGTTCTGCTGAAAGCAAATTCCCTCAAGTTTTCTTTTTTTGAGAAGTATTTATTTTCTTTCACTTTTGCAGGATAATTTCACTAGATACAAAATTCTAGGTTGACGGGGAATATTTCACTCCATTCTTTTCTTGCCTACCTAGTTTCTTAGCAGAAATTCATTATAACTCTTACACTTCTTCCACTGTACATAGGTGTTTCTTTTCATTGTGCTCTTTCAACATTTTATTTGTCTTTGATTGTATACATTTTGAATATTATATACCTAGTTGCAGATTTTTTATTTTATTTTATCCTGCTTTGGGTTCTTAAATGTCCTCTATATGTGGTTTGTTGTCTGACATATATTTTCAGAAATTCTCAGTCATTACAGCTTGAAATAGGTTTTATTTTCCTCTTATTTCTCCTTTTGTAATTTTCATTGCACTTATACATATTGTTTCCCACAGTTCTTTATAAACTGGGTTTTTTTTTTGTTTTTTTTGGTTTTTTTTGCTTATCTTATTTTATTATTATACTTTAAGTTCTAGGTTACACGTGCACAATGTGCAGGTTTGTTACATATGTATACATGTGCCATGTTGGTGTGCTGCATGCATCAACTCGTCAGCACTCATCAACTTGTCATTTACATCAGGTATAACTCCCAATGCCATCCCTCCCCACTCCCTGCTCCCCATAATACGCCCTAGTGTGTGATGTTCCCCTTCCCGTGTCCAAGTGATCTCATTGTTCAATTCCCACCTATGAGTGAGAACATGCAGTCTTTGGTTTTCTGTTCTTGCGACAGCTTGCTGAGAATGATGGTTTCCAGCTGCATCCATGTCCCTACCAAGGACACGAACTCATCCTTTTTTATGGCTACATAGTATTTATGGTGTATATGTGCCACCTTTTCTTAATCCAGTCTGTCACTGATGGACATTTGGGTTGATTCCAAGTCTTTGCTATTGTGAATAGTGCCACAATAAACATACGTGTGCATGTGTCCTTATAGCAGCATGATTTATAATCCTTTGGGTATATACCCAGTAATGGGATGCCTGGGTCATATGGTATTTTTAGTTTTAGATCCTTGAGGAATCGTCATACTGTTTTCCACAATGGTTGAATTAGTTTACAATCCCACCAACAGTGTAAAAGTGTTCGTATTTCTCCACATCATCTCCAGCACCTGTTGTTTCCTGACTTTTTAATAATTGCCATTCTAACTGGAGTGAGATGGTATCTCATTGTGGTTATGATTTGCATTTCTCTGATGGCCAGTGATGATGAGCATTTTTTCATGTGTCTGTTGGTTGTATGAATGTCTTCTTTTGAGAACTGTCTGTTCATATCCTTTACCCACTTTTTCATGGAGTTGTTTGTTTTGTTCTTGTAAATTTGTTTGAGTTCTTTGTAGGTTCTGGATATTAACCCTTTGTCAGATGAGTAGATTGCAAAAATTTTCTCCCATTCTGTAGGCTGCCTGTTCACTCTGATGGTAGTTTCTTTTGCTGTGCAGAACATCTTTAGTTTAATTAGATCCCATTTGTCAATTCTGGCTTTTGTTGCCATTGCTTTTGGTGTTCAGACATGAAGTCCTTGCCCATGCCTATGTCCTGAATGGCATTACCTAGGTTTTCTTCTAGGGTTTTTATGGTATTAGGTCTAAAATTTAAGTCTCTAATCCATCTTGAATTAATTTTAGAGTATAAGGAGTAAGAGAGAAAGGATCAGTTTCAGCTTTCTACTTGTGGCTAGCCAATTTTCCAGCACCACTTGTAAATAGGAATCCTTTCCCCATTTCTTGTTTTCTGAGGTTTGTCAAAGATCAGATGGCTGTAGATATTATTGGTATTATTTCTGAGGGACTCTGTTCTGTTCCATTAGTCCTGCTCTCTGTTTTGGTACCAGTGCCATGCTGTTTTGGTTACTGTAGCCTTGTAGTATAGTTTGAAGTCCAGGTGGCGTGATGCCTCCAGCTTTGTTCTTTGACTCAGGATTGTCTTGGAGATCACGGGCTCTTTTTGGTTCCATATGAACTTTAAAACAGTTTTCCAATTCTGTGAAGAAACTCATTGGTAATGATGGGGATGGCATTGAACCTATAAATTGCCTTGTGTAGTATGGCCATTTTTCACAATATTGATTCTTCCTATCCATGGCGTGGTATGTTGCCCATTTGTTTGTGTCTCTTTTTATTTCACTGAGCAGTGGTTTGTAGTTCTCCTTGAAGGTCCTTTACATCCCTTGTAAGTTGGATTCCTAGGGATTTTATTCTCTTTGAAACAATTGTGAATGGAAGTTCATTCATGGTTGGCTCTCTGTTTGTCTGTTACTGGTGTGTATAAGAATGCTTGCTTGTGATTTGCACATTGATTTTGTATCCTGAGACTTTGCTGAAGATGCTTATCAGCTTAAGGAGATTTTGGGCTCTGAGATGATGGGGTTTTCTAAATATATGATCATGTCATCTCTGCACACAGGGACAATTTGGCTTCTTCTTTTCCTAGCTTTAGATACTCTTTATTTTCTTTCTCTTGCCTGGTTACCCCTAGCCAGAACTTCCAATGTGTTGAATAGGGTGGTGAGAGGGCATCCCTGTCTTAATGCCAGTTTCCAAGGGAATGCTTCCTGTTTTTGCCCATTCAGTATGATATTGGCTGTGGGTTTTTGTCATAAATAGCTCTTATTATTTTTGAGATATGTTCCATCAATGCGAATTTATTAAGAGTTCTTAGCATGAAGGGCTGTTGAATTTTGTCAAAGGCTTTTCTGCATCTATTAGAGATAATCATGTGGTTTTGTCTTTGGTTCTGTTTACATGCTGGATTACGTTTATTGATTTGCGTGTGGGTTTGTCATAGCCGCTCTTATTATTTTGAGATATGTTCCATCAATACGAATTTATTAGAGTTTTAGCATGAAGGGCTGTTGAATTTTTGTCAAAGGCCTTTTTCTGCATCTATTAGAGATAATCATGGTTTTTTGTCTTTGGTTCTGTTTATATGCTGGATTACGTTATTGATTTGCATATGTTGAACCAGACTTGCCTCCCAGAGATGAAGCCCACTTGATCATGGGGAATAAGCTTTTGATGTGCTGCTGGATTTGGGTTGTGTTGTGAGGATTTTTGCATCAATGTTCGTAGGGGATATTGGTCTAAAATTCTCTTTTTTCAATGTGTGTGTCTCTCTCAGGCTTTTGGTACAAGGATGATGTTGGCCTCATAAGCAATACGTAACT